>NC_039249.1:5895927-6142335 GCF_003368295.1 Carassius auratus | reverse complement strand
CTTTTTGTTACCTTATTGCAAAATGGAAATACTTGCATGACTTCCTGGCATTGACGGATAAGGATACACCTGTAAAAAGTAATTTATGTGCTGAGGAAATACCCTTCGAATGCATTAAACCATAAAAGCGTCTGTCAGCGCACATGACAGGGAACGCTATGGTTTCAGAAATTGGTTCAATGAGTATTGGTGTTAAGACCTACAATAGCTGCTGTTCCTTTTACATTCATTCCAAATAGAAAGGGGAAATAATTGATTGGAAAATCTGCCGAAAATATACTCACCCTCTGATCATCCATGATGTAGATGAGACTCGTTCATTATTGGAACAGATTTGAAAATGTAGCATCACACCACTTGCTCAAGAGTGGATCCCCTGTTTGGATGCCATCAGAATGAGAGTCCAAACAGCTGATTAAAAACATCACAATAATCCACACCACTCCAGTGTTTTAGTTTCCATCTAAAATATGAGTCCTCCATCCACAATATTTATTTCTCCAGCAAAAGTAGAATCAGGAGGGAAATATGCACCGATCAAGCACCGTTTACAAGCAAAAAGAGTTCTGAACATATGTTTTTGATGTGAGGGGATAACATGGGATGGACTGGAAGAAGGGTTATTTACTTCTCTGTTTGTGTTGGACAGAAACCAGAGAAGGATGAGTGGGGAAGCGGTGTGGAAGCTCTTGAATGTGCCCTGCAGCTGGAGAAGAGCGTCAATCACTCCCTCCTGGAGCTGCATAAGCTGTCCTCGCAGCACAACGACCCTCATGTGAGTGTGCAGCTACTGACACCAACGCAATCTCATTAACCAACAAAACCTATTCCAAACTCACTCTTCTTGCTTCTTACAGATGTGCGATTTCATTGAGACACACTACTTGGACGAGCAGGTGAAGTCCATCAAAGAACTGGGCGACTGGGTGACCAACCTGCGCCGCATGGGCGCCCCCCAGAACGGCATGGCCGAGTACATGTTCGACAAGCTCACACTTGGCAAAGAGAGCAGCTAAACACTCTGTCCATCTTATCATTTGCGGATTAGTTGTGCTGTATAAGTGTTTATTTGTTTTTTTCTTTGTAGCCCATCAGACTCTATAGTATGTTGTTTAACTGACTGGTCAGTCTGTGTGTCCAGTTATTTAAGCAGACAAACCTCTTAGCTTGTTTGACTCTGCAATGCTTCGCTGTTTAAAGTCACACTTCTCATTAGCCATTGAACTCTATATAGCTCGTTCACAGTTTGACCTGCCTGCATGCAATGTGTGATTTGTCAATGAAACTGTGCTCCAAACCAATAAAATAGAAACCTCTGGGATCTGAACTTGTCTTGTGACTCATTTATCGTTTCCAGATGTGAGGTTTTAAAATGTTATTAATAGAAATATGCAAAGTATGACTTTGGTGCTTTATATGTATATATATGTATGTGTGTGTGTGTATATATATATATATATATATATATATATATTTATATGTCAAATACATTGAACAAAGATTTCCTTGCATATTTTAATCAATACTGAGTTGCCGCGTGAGGGCAGAAGCTTTAAAAAGTAGTGTGTGTTTATTTTTTTATGTTACTGAAAGAATTATCCTCTGCTAGGTTGCATTTATCAATCTAAAATGTTCTAATGCTTGAAAATGTAATTTAATTTATTTCTGCGATCAAAGCTACATTTTTCAGCATGATCACTCCAGTCTTCAGTGTCACATGATCCTTCAGAAATCACTCTTGTATGCTGATTTGTTGCTCAATATTTCATAATTTTGAACACTGTGAGCTAAATGTAAGGATTCTTTGCTGGGTAAGAAGCTCAAAAGAACAGCATTTATTTGATTTTTTTTTTTTTTTTACACCAGTCTTTACTTTCACTTTAGATTAATTGAATGCCTCCTTGCTGAATAAAAGTATTACTGGCCCCTGATGTCTGAATGATAGTGTAGGTTGACAAGAAATAAACCAAGATAATATTAATAGCTATAAAAATATATCCCTTATAACATTGTTTACTACCTTATTCTGGTGTGGATTCATGTGTTTTCTACTTCTTATCACATACAATTTAACTGTGACTCCATAAATTGTTACATATGCTTAAAATTTTTAGCATCAGGTCTGTTTCCCATCATGGCAAATGCAGTTTGGGGATTTCATGATATTTAAAGGTGATTCTAATAGTTGTCCGCATATCAAATTATGACCAAAAGTCGTCTCAGTCTATTAATGTCTAATGTAAGAAGTCTTAAACTGAAGTCCAGGAAACTAGACACCCATCTGATGAAATCTGATATACAATATATTACAATAGTATGGTTTTGAACCACAAGAAAGAAAAGATTCACATTCTGAACAACTCTGAGCTTGTATGTTTTTGCATGTTCTCTAAAACCAAAGTGAGTGATTACAGCAAGAATGGATTATCAAGAGTCATGTCGTCCTGTTTAAGTGTCTTGCTGTATCAACCAGTTGTAAAAGTGTTCATATTTCAGCCAGATCAGGTGTCTAGTATCTTTAGTCGTCAAATCAAAACTACAAAAGGGGAAATACAAGAAGGAAATAAAACAGCCCACTTCTCTTTTAAGAAGCAGGTGGTACTGTATATAACCCGTATTTCCAGCATTTACACTTCCTCTTCTATTAACTTAAATAAACAATATGAATTATGTATGATCCTTATATATATATAACAAAACTGTATATCAGTAGGGAAGTATTATGTATTAAATATTTATATTGTGAAAACACACAACACATTTATAGCATGTAGAAACATGTTTGTGCAGACTAAAACCGACACAAATTTGCCAGTTTGAGCCACACAGGTGTGAGAATAACCACAAACACAGATGCCAACGAACATCTACTGTAGCTCAAGTGTGGAAAAAAAAGATTTTAATATGTCCGTTCACTGTGTACTTACAGTGCTAATCTGATTAGCTAGCGTTAATATGTGGTGAAACAGGAAATTATTTAATTCAAAACACCTGTAGTGTGTGTTTGTGCTTGGCAAGATGAACATACAGTAGTTCTGTCATATAACCCTGAACAGCTGGCATGATGAAATAACTGCATGTCATCATGAGCACTGCTTTGTTGCACTAGCTATATATATATATATAACAGTGTGTGTGTGTGTGTGTGTGTGTGTTTTCTATTATTCGTACAGGATTTTAAGCCCATATGGTAGATCAAACTAATAAACTATAAAGTATTGAGTCCTATAATAGGATAAATTTCATAAATAGACAACCATTCAATTTTATTTAGCAAGGATGCATTATAATGGTCAACAGTGACAGTAAAGACAATGTTACAAAACTTTTCTGCTCTTTGTATTCATCAAAAAGTCTTCTAGCAATTAATTGCTTTATTGTCTGATAATCTTTTCAGGTCATAACCCAAAGTGATGCAACAATGCAAAAAATTAAATTAAATTAAAAAAGGTATTAAAAAATGTGATTAATTTCTGCTATTACAGTATAATATTTTTTACACTGAGCGAACCTGATAGGAACCAACATCTTTTAATGCAAACATGTTAAAGGGGTCCTATCATGCTCTTTTACAAAGTCTTGATTTTGTTTTGGGGGTGTACTAGAACAGGCGTAAATGTTCGAAAAACAATTTATTTTTCTCGTATTTTACATTACTACAAAACACCTCTCTCCCCGGTCTGGCATGAAAGGCTCGAAAAGTTGCAAAATGAAGGCCCGCCTTCTGAAATACGAAATGTGCTGTGATTGGTTAGCTGCGCCAACGTGTGTTGTGATTGGCTCCACTCAGCGCCTGGTCAGGAAATGTCACTCCCCTTACCATATTCGCCTGAGAGCCTGTTTATATACAGTCTATGCTGAGAGCTTCGGCGTGTGTGTGTGTGTGTGTACTTGTTTTTCTATTCTGGTGGGGACTTAAACCTGAATACACACAGACTCATGGGGACCCGTGTCACGGTGGGGACCTAAATTGAGGTCCCCACGGGTAAACAAGCTAATAAATTACACAGAATGAAGTTTCTTGAAAATCTAAAAATGCAGAAAGTTTCCTGTGAGGGTTAGGTTTAGGGGTAGGGTTGGTGTAGGGCGATAGAAAATACGGTCTGTACAGTATAAAAACCATTACACCTATGGAGAGTCTCCACAAGGATAGCTGACCAGACTGTGTGTGTGTGTGTGTGTATATATATATATTCCCACCTTGCAGCGTCCTATGTTTACAGTAATGCTGTTGAGTCTGATGTACTTGTGCACTCAAACTTAGGTTAATAAGAGTCAAGTTTCCAAGTGAAAGCGTGAGTGGTAACAATATTCAAGTGTTGGCTATGTGCAGGCATCTGGAATTTCCATCTCTTACATAACAAACATACATGGGAATATACAGCAAAATAATATATTTTTTCCCTTACCTAACTTTTTCTTATTTCGAGTTTGTTTGTTTTTTAAAAATCTGTTGTGATTTGATTACATCATCAATACTTTTCAAATTTTGTTTAATGATTCCATTGTCTGTGTTTAATCTAGTCTTTTACAAAGATGTATGAATGTGTAGAACCATAATGAAAGCTGCATCATCGTGTTTTGTACAACTATATTTAAAGATTGTACTAACAACTACACAGTGAAGCTATGGGCATCTTGTGTGAGAGTGATCTGATATTTCATGATAAATGAGTTTTTGGACCAATACTTCTGCAAATGCAAGGCTTCTTTATGAACACAATATGCAAAGTTTTAAACAGTTGACAGCCTGTGTTAATAATAATGACTGTTTTAAATATTGTGTCTAGACTTTTGAGAAATGGCATCAAGGTTCTGAAATTGGTGACAAAATAGAAAAATGTATGCTGTTAATCACTGGGAATGCAACCAAAAAGTACTGAAAAAAGACCACCAACGCAACAGTAAATGATGAAATAATTTTTGCTCCTGACACAGCTTAATTAAATTTAGCAACCAGTTCACTTTCCTTTCTTTTTTTCTATTTCTTTTTTTTCTTACACATCTTGACAATTATCTTTAATCAAATGTAAATGTACCACATTTTACTCCACAAAACTGATTAATTTCTGCCATACTACTTTTTATTTGAGTGTGATAATTATTTTTGATTGCAGCTTCATTTTGTTTAATTCCTAGTATCACTGATATACTATTATTGTTTTTGTTAATATTTATAACTGGATTTTATTTTTATATTTTATGTTTTCACTTCTATTTTTAGTTAAAGTTTGAAAAATGTATTTGTGGTTTTATATTTTGAGTTTCTTGAAATATGTCTGCATAGTATTTATTCATTTATATATTAGTTTTTTTATTGTTATTTTAGAACTTCATGTTAAACTAGTTGAAATAAAATATGTTTACGTGTTTACACTCTTAAAAATAAAGTTGCTTCAAAAGCTTCTTCACAGTGATGCCATAGAAGAACCATTTTTGGTTCCACAAAGAACCATTCAGTCAAAGTTTCTTTAAAGAACCATCTCTTTCTTATCTTTTTATAATCTGAAAAACCTTCTTTCACCACAAAGAACCTTTTGTGAAACAGATATCTTCTGATGTTAAAGGTTCTTTATGGAACCATTTAGACCAAAGGTTCTTCTATGGCATTGCGAGGCACCTTTATTTTTAAGATTGCACTTTATTTTGTAGTAACAAAAAAAAATTGATGGGTTAAGTTTAGTTTTACTTTGTCACAATGTTATAAAAACATGTTTCACAAATGTGGGTTTTCCCAGGAGTGGTTATGCAACACAGGATTAGCTGTTTCAGGATTAAATTAGTCAGATTTTTTCTCATCACAGTTGGGAAAATCCATGTCCAACCCAATCCGAGCCTTATAAAATGTCTCTAGCTGGCTGAAGACCTTATGTGTCTGAACTGAGTGAACCTGACAAGTAAGACACTGACTGATGCACCTCTTTCTTAATGCAAAGATTTTAAGTTGCAGATGGTATAGCTGCACTCTTATCTCTCTGTGATCTACAAAGATCATTCTTTACCAATGGAGATTTTAAACTTCTACTTTTTGTGGCATGATTAGTATTATAATTTGCTCACTGTTATATTTTAATGTGTTCAGCTTTATAATCATGAAGCTTCTATAGCAATCTATATGCATTGAAAATATGGCTGTATATTGATACATGCAAATATATTTAGAAATGAAGACAAAAACACAAAGTTTTAATGTTGTGTAAATTTGAAATTTAAAAAGGGTTTCTGGTATGTGTAAGGTTGTGGGGTTACCATTGTGCCATTGGTTAGGTTGAGGATTGGCCAAGCATTATTAAAACTATACGTTACTTTACTTAAAAAGTAGTATTTGTGTGCTTTGTTTCAGCACAGTGATAGTTCACAAAGTGTTTTAATATGAAATATATATCAAATTAATAATGATATATCATATATATTTTCTTTGCCTAACACCGCAAGAACAAGAAATTGTAATATTTGGGAGAGCAAACAACAACAAAACCTCCACAAAAAAGCAAAAGCACTGATTTATTTTCAGTTTATCTTGTGCTGAAATCATGATTATATTTTTCTTTAGAACTGTCTCTATACAAATAAATAGTCAAAGTCAAAAATAGTTATATATTACAAAAACTAATATTTTTAAATTATTATTTTAATTAACACACTGATTTATTTTCAGTTTATTTTGTGCTGAAATCATGTTTTTTTTTTTTTAGCTGTCTCTATACAAATAAATAGTCAAAGTCAAAAATAGTTATATATTTAAAAAAAAAAAAAACTACTTTTTTTACGTCTTTTTTTTTTAATGAACACTTTGTGGACCCGTGTGCTTGAGCAACCATGCAGACGGTGGCGCTCATCATAAACGGGTGAGGTGAATGAAAAGCGACACAAATGGCTCAAGTTAGTTGCTCGGATACTAAAACATATTCGATAGACTCATCTCAGGATTTCACGTTACCAATCTATAGCTACCTACAACTACAGTAAACGGAGATGGGTTACATTTTCACCGCTTTGGTGATGCCACTCAAATCACGTGTTCATGGATTCTGAGCTGCTGGTAGAAGGTCTTTTGTAATACCAATATTATTTTTTTCAGTGTTGGTAGATAAAGACAATGTTCTTGAAAGCCCAGCTGATGGCGCTCCAACATAAACAATGAGTGATGTTTTAAAAACATAGCCTACACAACTATAAATTAATTATCTTGCTTTATTCATACACTACAGAGCATGAAACATAGTGAATAAGTGATAAGTGAATAGTGAAATGGTTTTAATTTAAATTTGATTCAAGAAGTTTTAGTGCAAATGATTTCTATTGCACTGATGATCTTCTTTTCAGTAGGGCCTTTTAGTCAGTTGCAGTTGGGGTCACCACCCTTACGTCCCCAGCGATTGGCTTCCTGGTCAGCTTCAGCATCTGCTGCGAGTGATACCTGCAGAGCTTCTCTTCCATCACTGCACACATCAGAAAAGATACTAATATTACAGTTCAAAATTCTAAAAAAATAATATAAACATCCATAATAGCACATTGAATTTACAAAATATCTTCATGGAAAATGATCTTAATCTTAACTTTAAGGGTTACTCCACCCCAAAATGAACATTTTGTCATTAATCACTTACCCACATGCCATTTCAAACATGTAAAAGCTTAATTCATCTTCGGAACACAATTTAAGATATTTAATCACTCAAACTGCCTACACACTCTTCTGTGTCATTTGAAAGAGAACAGTGCATCCTTGTGGCGTGGCTGACACAGAAGAGCGTAAAAAGACTGTTTACAAAGGAATTGTTGAATAAAGTTGTTATTTTTGTTTTCTTCGCTTACAAACAGTATTCTCATACTCTCAGCTTCATAGCGTTATGGTTGAAACACTGATGGCAAATGGACTATTCTGACGATGTCTTTTATACTTTTCTGGACTTTGACAGTGTAACTTACTTGGCAGTCTATGGGACATGGGTCATAAGCCTCCCGGTTTTCATCCAAAATATCTTAAATTGTGTTCCGAAGATGAACTAAGCTTTTAATGGTTTGGAATGACATGTGGGTAAGTGATTAATGACAATATTTTCATTTTGGGGCACAGTATTCCTTTAATATCCTAATGATTTTTGGCATAAAAGAAAAATCTATAATTATGACACATACAATGTATTTTGGCTATTGCTAAAAAATATACCCCAGTGACTTAAGACTGGTTTTGTAGTCCAGGCTCACCACAAAACCAGTGTTAAGTGTCATTTTTTCAAAAATGAGATTTATACATCAACTGAAAGCTGAATAAATAATATTTCCATTGATGTATGGTTTATTAGGATCGGACAATATTTGGCTGATACACAACAATTTGAAATCTGGAATCTGAGAGTGCAAAAAAATCTAAATACTGATAAAATCACCTTTAAAGTTGTCCATATGAATTCTTAGAAAGGCATATTACTTGTCAAAAATTAAGTTTTATTATATTTACAGTAGAAAATGTACAAAATATCTTCATGGAACATGATCTTTACTTAATATCCTAATGAATTTGGCACAAATGAAAAATCAGTAACTTTGACCCATAACATTTTATTTTTTTGGCTATTGATACAAATATACACCAGTGGCTCAAGACTGGTTTTGTGCTCCAGGGTCAAACACACACACACACACACACACACATAGGCTATTCCCACCTTGCTGCCTCCATGGTTCTTTAATGCTGTTTTGTCTGATAATTGTGCATTCAAACTTATGTCAATAAGAGTCATAAAGGACAAAAGCTTATTGTACCATAATAGATTTCAGTTGGATTTTAAGTTTCCAAGTGAAATTGAAAGTTTGAGTAAGTGGTAACACTATATATACACACACACACTCTGGTAAGCAAATGTTGGACACGTATGTGCAGGCATCTGGAATTTCCATGTCCTGGGATGATTAAAGCATCACACTGCAAGAACCATCAGTTTTAACATTTGGGAGAGCAAACAATCACAAAAACCCCACACAAGCGCAAAAACACTGAAATTGTTCTCACACATTGTGGTCAAATCAATTGAAAAAATATCACAAAAATATGTAATTGTGGATTTACATCGTATTACTACACATTCTAATATGGAATGCACTAACACCAAGGTTAATTCCAAGGGAAAGCATGACCCAATAAAATGTGTAAACCTTTAGTGGCTTCAGATAAAGGTGTATGCCAAATACATTAAAAATGAATCACTAGTAGTTTTAGAAATAAACTGTTCAGTTACAAACTGATTCACATTGCCTTTTTTGCACCCTTCTGATCTGAATTAGATAAAGTAAATAATGACGGCTGTCTCGAAGACACCTGATTTCCCAGAAATAGTTGTGCAACAGTGGAATCAGCCAAAAGAACACCACAACTGGGAAACTCCGTGTCTAACCCACTTCCAAGACAGGGATAAGATACTGCCTCAACATCACAATGTCAGAATGCTGTGCTTAAGTTTCAGTTTACACTCTTTACATGCTAAAATAACATTCAATCCATATGGGATGTGTCTTTAGTATTTGTAATTAGAGGAATATTTAAAAGAATAGCTCGCCCAATAATGAATATTTGCCTGGGTGTGATTATGGAGTAGATTCCCATCTATCATCCTATTCCACATCATAAGCATCATTTGAACATTCTGAAATGACCAAAGCAGCAGAAATCGTTTTGTAATAAACTTTATTTTGGTCCCGAGGAGACAGATTAGTCAAAGAGTCCGAATCCCATGTCATCTTCGGATTCTTCCGACTCCTCTTTCTTCTCTTCTTTCTTCTCCTCTGCTGCAGGAAAAGAGAAAAGGAATAGACTTTAACAAAATAATAAATTAAAATCAACGGTTCACAATCATTTGTCTATAACGAAAGCATAAGACGAATTACATATTTCAAACAGTCATAGCATTTCACATTGACTCTCTTAATGAGCAGTTTATGCTAATCTCACTGAGGTTTATCTACTTGCCTGTAATGGATATTTGGTCGAAATGACAGTACAATCAACACATGAATATAAACTAAAAAGCACTGAGCTGTATCGCCCAACTCTATACTGACCTGCAGGGGCGGCAGCAGATCCTCCAGCGGACGGGGCGGCAGCGCTGGAAGCAGCTACAGCTCCTCCGGACGGCACGCTGGCCAGCTTACTGAAACCTGTCAAGACGGCCACAAACACAGACTCTTGAGACAAGATCACACAGACTCACTGATTTCTTATCTATGATGTTGATTATCACAGAAATCATGCTTAGTTTGGCATGCATTTTATTCAGAATTTTAAACTAAATGCAGAAACCACCTGATTGGAATAAACTGAGGCAAAGGTGAACTGTAGGGTTCCTATGCACTCTTTAGTGATAAGTCTTTTTCAGAAAACCTTTTATAAAGATTACACCCATAAAATGCAATTCATATTAAATTATTTTAGAGCCGGAATTTACAAATTTTAAAAAAATCACTAATTGCATAAAACATTGCATGAGAATTAGCAAAAATCATCATACATTGTAAAAAATTTATTTGATATATATATAAAAAAATCAAAGTTGTAAATAAAGACTATTATTGTACATTTTACAAGAACATAACATTGTTCTACTTCAAGATTTAACTTGAGTGAAAATTATTGGGAAATTCTACATCCAATTTATTCCCAAAATTATGAAGAGAATTCCCAGACTTTTTCCAGGTTTCCCAGAACCATGGGAACCATGTCTTAAACAGTAAGAGGCCTATAACCTCAAGTCAAAGGTTTCCCTTACGTTTGCCCCCATATTATTACCAGTTTAAAACAATGACCAGCTTACCTTGGGCAATCACTTCCTCCAGATTTTTGCCATTGAGCTCAGACACTACCTACAAACACAGAAATCAACATTAAAGAAAAGCATTTCAACGCACATAGTCTCTCTCAAAAGCACAGCACTTGCTCCTGGGTGTTCATGAACAGATGTACCTTGCTCATCCGGGTGTCATCAGCCTCAATGCCGACGCTGTCCAGGATCTTCTTGATGTCTCCTGTGCTGGGGCTGTCTTTGCCTCCGAGGGCAGCGAGCAGGTAAGCAGCGACGTAACGCATCCTACAACACAGACGCAAAAAATAATGCATTAACATGCAGAAAGCATCGACAGCTTATAGAAATATTTATAGCGAAATGTCCAAGTAATATTGGCTAATAACACTGCTATATTTAAAATATTCATAATTTCATATGCAATATATTCTGCTCGAATGATTTTTTTAAATAAAGAAAATTCATTTTAAATGTTTAACGTTACACACAAAAAAAACTCTACACTACATATCTTTCACTATTTGAGCTCTTTTCCTATTAAATATTTTAAATTCAAAGCTTAAGAGGACTTTAATATTGTTTGGTAATGTACCTAAGCTAAAATAGCATCTTTTACTAGTAATTCAGAGATAATGGCACGTGGCAGACTGCTATTGTTAGCTAGCTGTGTATCAATACATCAATCCGAGTTTCTGTACTACTCCAGCCTCGCAAATGAAGGACTGAGGGAATTCATCGTTTCAAACACGTTCATAATTTGCTCATTTGACGTTTAT
The DNA here is from genome assembly GCF_003368295.1 of Carassius auratus. Lineage (NCBI taxonomy): Eukaryota > Metazoa > Chordata > Actinopteri > Cypriniformes > Cyprinidae > Carassius > Carassius auratus. Next base: position 6,130,757 of record NC_039249.1, on the reverse strand, counting down.
TTGTGCTTGTTAAATTGGGGTTTTTATTCACTCACTTTGCGGAGAGAGGGAGTCTAGCGTGTTCACTAGCTGGCTCGCACAGGCAGAAAGGAAGCGGAAAGGCGGCGAAAACCGGAAATACGACACGGCCAATGACGTCACACGTGTGGAGCGAATTGAAAGGCTGAAAAGCACGTCAATCACGAGCGTGTGGGCGGAGTCTCTCACTCCCCCCATAAAAGCGATATTTGTCAGTTCTGCACGGAGTTTATACAAAATATTACGTTAGTGATAATAAAAAGAGAGAAATAATAAAAATGTATTTTATTTTTGTGCTCAATCAGTGAACAATAATAGATCAGTGCGCCCAGTGTACATGACACAGGAATCGTAATTAGCCAGAGTGGTTGATTTGATGTTTTACATTAAATGTTACATTTAGGAAAAACTAATAATTTATATATATCATAATAAGTTATTCTGTCATGCATGCACGTCCACTGTTGGTCATTGTAAATTAGTGGACGAATTATTAACATAGTGAGATTGTAAAAAATATGTTGTTATTGTTTTTATAAAAACCCAGAAGAACAATTTAGCCATTATTATGATAAATTCCAAATTATTTAGATATTGCAAAATTTGAACCTATCGAAAACGTGGAATGTATTTTTTTTTTTTACATGAGCATATAAACCAAATATATAAAGGGACTGTCTGGTATATCTCATATGCACCACTCTCATCTCATCTAATCAGTGGATTGACAAAGTAAATATGTCATATTTATTTAATACAGATTTACACTCAAGTCCTGCTTTTCTGAAACACACTGTTTAATATTTGGAGGGTATTTTTTTTACCAAGTATCCTATACAAAATCACATCCACAGACAACAGACCAAGAAAATACCTTTTATATTAAAATGCAAAAATTTCACCCTGGAAATGAGTTTCAGGAAGATTTTTCCTTTATGAGAACATCAATTTCAAACTATTTGAAAACACAAGTGTATGTAGGCTAAATAATGCTCAAGATAGCATAACATATAGCAGACATTCTTATGTATAAATTATACAGTTGTCTATAAATGTATTGCAATCTGTTCATCACACAAAGCAGAAGTTATATGATGCTATTTTGCCCTTTTTGGAGTTTGACAGTATAAATGACATCCACCTTCAATGCAAAAGAGCAACATCTCCTTTTGTTTCTCAGAATAAAGAAAGCAGTTTCATTTAAAAAGACACAAGGGTGAGTAAATAATGACAGAATTTTCATTTTCTGGGTGAACTATCCAAGTGTGTCAGTGATAAAATCATAATGAAAAGGTCTCTGACAGACAGAACAATTGGTGAGAATGTGAGCAATGTAAAGAGCACATCAGACTGACTGATATTAGTAATGATGGTGGTGTGAGAGTTGGATTTGAATACGGCAGAAAGACAAACAAGTGACATGAATGATAAAAGGCATAGTTCACCTAAAAAGAAAATTCAATCATCATTTATTTGCCCTCATGTTGTTCAAACCAAGATGAAGTTGTTGTATGACAGGGTTCCCTGACAGCTGTTTTTAAAGTTGTTCATCATCAAATGTACAAGTACTAGGAAGTACAATGTTAATTTTGGAATACTTTTCCACAGACTATAGACAAAACAGAATAGAATAGCCTATACAGTCCTGCTATGTACAAAAATATACTTACAATAAAAAAATTGGCGTTACACCGAGGCCTGAACCACGTCTTACATCAACAGATGTCCATCTGCAAGGATGTCATGGGGCTCGAAAGCTTCCTCCAAAAGGCAACTCTCATCTCTCAACACCTCAACACCAACGGCTTGCCATATGGAATCCATACCCACTGTAGCTGCCTCACCCAGCCTCTCTCCTCCAGCACCACAGTCCATGATCATGGACAATTACCAACTGTCCTCTACAGAACGGTCCCGTCAACTCACCCATGGCATCTGTCTCCACTGTGGATCCAACAAGCACCAGCTCCGCACCTGCCCCGTTCATCCACCATGCCCAGCAGTGAGTACTATCCTAATCACTCCAGATGTATCTTGCATGCCTCATATAGATGCACTTCTAATGTGTCATCAACCAAACCTTTTCAGTCAAAATCATCGTGGACTCTGGAGCCTCTGGAAATTTAATCTCCTCTCACAGCCTTGCTGAATTCAAAACTCCCCATTGCAAAAATGGCACCACCTACCAATCACCACAGTCAAAGGAAAGTCGCTGAGCAAGGGGCTAGCGCGGCACTGCACGCCAGAGGTGGCTCTCTAAACATCAACCCACCATCGCCTGGAAGACTGGAAAAGTTCTCTAGTGGAGTGTGAAGTGTAAGCAGGAATGTTTAAAGGATCTGCCTGTTGTGATCTCAGTCCAAACCAACCTCTCCATTTGCTCCACCTCCGTGGAAAGCCCAGACTCACCGCATGTCACTCCTATTCCTCCTGAGTATCAGGCGTTCCAGGAAGTGTACAGCAAGGTCGCAGCCACTCACCTTCCACCTCACTGGCAATGGGACAGTGCTATTGACCTGCTGCCTGGAACCAAACTACCCAAAGGACATGTCTATCCACTGTAAATCCTGGAGAGAGCCTCTATGGAGGAGTACGTTCAAGAAGTCTGTCCACTTCACCTGCAGCATCGAGCTTCTTCTTTGTGGCCAAGAAAGATGGGGATCTGAGGCCCTGCATCGATTACCATGCACTCAATGACCAGATGGTCAAATCTGCCTATCCCCTTCCACTGGTTCCGGCCGCCTTGGAGGAACTATGCAGTGCCACGTCTTCAGCAAGCTGGATCTGAGGAGAGTCTATATCCGCATCCGCAGGGGTGACAAATGGAAGACCACTTTTGTGATGCCCACAAGGCACTAAGAGTATCGGGTGATGCTCTACGGGCTCTCCAACTCACCTTGAATCTTCCAGAATTCCACCATGCACTTCCTGGAAGCCCCCGCTGTCTATTGAAGAACTAGAAGTTTCAGCTCAGATAAGACAATTTTTATCTGCTTCCATTGATCACTTCAGTTTTGATTCTACTAAATTGGAAGCTTCTCCCCAGTTGCCTTAAACTCACCTGCTTGTTTGAGTCTGCCTGTTTGCCTCCTTGACCAGTTGTGACAACGACATTTGTAACTTATGTATCATAGTATTATTGGCATAAGTAACTGTAATCAAATTATATAAATTAAAATGTACCTTTACTTTATTGTGTTACCACAAAAAGGAACTAGATTAAAGTAATGTGTTACTGTGTAATCCATTATACCCAACTCTGCCAGGAACAAACAATCACTTGTCTTTAGGAATAAATGTAATTCATTAAATCCACCTGTTCAAAAAGGCTGATTCAGTTAAACAAGTATGAGTGAGTCTTCTGAATTGTCTTCTCAGCTGATTTGTTCAAACAAACAGAATCATTCAGCATCAAAACAGGTGACTGTTATAAACAAGTCAATGAAGTCAAGTCAATGTCTCTGGGACTCTTTCAGGGCTCTGCTCTCATCTTCTCATCTTCCCTCCCAGGTCTTTTCTGTCTCTGTCCTCTTTGTACACCGTTATATTTATTTTCTCTCTCTCTCTCCTGCTTTGTACACTAGCAGCTCTGTTCCTGTAAGTCTTATCAATGGCTGGTTTTGGTTTTCTGAACATAATCTCTCAATGGGATGCACAGTGGAGACTGATTCAGGATAATTGTGAGTCTGCTGGCTTTGCCAGTGTTTGTCACATCATCAACAGTCTTGTTTTACCTGTAGTGCAAAGGGAAGGGAAAAAAACCCTAAAGGCCTTTACCCAGAAGTAAAATCTGTCACTCAGAGTTGCTTGTTCATAACTCAGGAGACTTGATGAAGCTCTCAGTTGGGTTTCAGGTAAGAATCAACTTGGCCTAAGATGTTTCTTCTAATTCCTTATTAATAAAAATAGATACAAATGAGATGATTGTATAAAGTTGTGGCTGAATATGTGGTTGTGAATAGAGAGCAGATCAAATGGTTTTGAAGGAATTTGATGATATATGATGAGTTAATTTTGAGAATGTTCACATTTGATTACAGGCTTTATCTTGATGTGAAATTGATGTGGTCTTTTTCTAGAAGAAAATGTTAGTTTCCATTTTGCCGACAGTTGATGTTATGAAGGTGTTTTTTTTTTTTAGTGACTCTAAAAAGCTACTTTTTTTTGGGAAGTTTTTCATTTGTACTTTTCAAAGAGCCATTTTAATAGAACTGCCACAAATCCTCACTTGTCAATCATGACTTATAAATGAAACGCTGTGCTGGAGCTTCAGCCACAAAACACTTTATCAGCCACCAGTGTTGCTGCTGGCATGTCTTGTTAGCTTGTAAACTGGAGGCATTTTTAGGCTATTGAGAGGAAATTGAAAATTGATTCACAAAATGTCTTGAGCCTGCATTTGGTGATCCAAGTAATAGCAGGGAGCTCTTTCTGATTTTGCATATCGTAACTGGCAATTTCCCATTAATTTTTGAAGCATGAAAGTATAAATTCCATGTTCATTAGAGAGAGAACTATTGGTTGTGTTAGAACATTGTGCTGATCTTGGCTTTGATTACACTGAAAAAAAAACGAATCTACATTTTCAGCTATTTTTCGTGTTTATTTTTCATGTATAAAGTGTTTATTTAAGTTTTATGCTATTTAATGATAGCAAATAATAAACTGTAATTTAGATATTCAGGCAAGACTTGGGTGAAAAAACACCCACATGTAATAATTTGGTTTGAAAAAACTAAAACCTGCTTTACTGTTACACCCCTGTTCATATTTCACATTGTGTTGAATAAGAAACCGAGTTTGACTTAATTTTTCAAGATTTTTGAGGTGTATTTTTCACACTGCTTGTAGAAAGTACCAATAATTCATGTGGATTTTAGATTCATAACTCAGTAAGTTATGTAACGTCCCTCTCTCTCTCACACACACACAGAAACAGAGTGAGACGGTTGTATTATTCATAAAAAGCACAAAGATTAAGGTTGGGTCAGACAAGTATTATTTAAATGAGCAGGATTAAGAAGGATGAATAAAAGCAAGAGTGTCACATGTCATTTTCCCATCACACACACAAAAATCTACTTTTATCATGCTCTCTAGAGAGGTCCTCTGAATACAGAACAGAGAGCCGAGTGGATCCTGCCATTGTCTCTGGTATTATTTAGATTCTTACTGTGCAGAGTTTTCACTAATGGATACTAGTGCAGGCCAGAGTGAACGTGCGCAGGTTTGATGGCGCCTCTGCTGCTGTCACAATCCGTCTTTGATCCTGCATCCTGCCGTCTGAAGTGTCCATTCCCTGGATTCGCTGTACATGGTTTTGAAGTCCAAAAAACATTGTGATGTTTGTAGTGTAGTCAGCAGTTGCCAAGGTTACAGAAACTCACTCTATATTCTTGAGCAGAGTTTTCAAGCAGCACTGCAAAAATAGCCTATCATTTTCTCAGTGTTGTTCTGTGCAAATATTTGTATAAAAATGTCTACACTGTAAAATCAAATTATAGTGAGACTTACTTTAAAAAAAAAAAAAGCATGCAAACCCATTGCCTTGAAAAAACTAAGTTTCGAAGTTCTCTCAATTTTTTCAGGTGCATTGACATTTCAACGCATAAGATGACTTTGGGTAATAATTAGTGAATGCAACTGAAAGATGAGTGAAACGTCTATTAAGAATTATTTAAGAAAGAAAAAAAACCTGGTTCTAAACTTCCTTATTTCTTCTTTTGTTGCTCATTAGCAACATATTTGCACCGTGCTTTTTCTCAATGTTGTATTAATTAGTATCAATTGTTGTACCGATATCGGAATCGGCCGATAATGGCCTTAAATGTTAATATAGGCATTGGCCCGATATTAAAAATTACGCTTATATATCTTGTAAGAGGAGTAATTCACATGTGCTCAGGGTGTGTTAACAATTAGATCATGTCAACAGTGCATTGTGGCTCATTCTTGAAGCAAAGTTTTGCCTGAATGGTGACTGAATTCGCTGTTTTGATCGCTGCATATAAACTGAGAATGCACGTATAGAATGACATTTGGTGTAGTATGATAGAGAAGAGTAACATAAACAGTATTAGCAAAGGCCTCTAAATGATCAACATATTCAAAATGATTCTTAAAAACCCTGTTGTACACAATCTACTATATGCTTTCTGTCAAGATTGATAGGTTATACTTCAAGTAAAAGGCCTTTTTTTCTTAAGTATTACTTTTATGTTGTTAGTAATATTTCAAGATAAACACTTGACTGACGTTTACATGTTTATCTATACATCATTTTTTGGTAAAAAATCCTGTTTTCCTTGTATCCATCAGGTTTTTGAGGAATGCTAATTTGTTCATCTCTCAATCATTGTATTGTACTGCATTACATGTTTTGCGCCAACAATAAATCCTACAGAGCTTTAATCAAAAGTAAGCACTCGTCTCTAATGTTTTTTTAGTCTGCCAGCTAAACCGGGTTAATTGGTGTCACTTGCGTGTTTCCTAATGATCTGGCAAAACCCGCCTCCAAAACCAGCAAAGCGGATCTCACGTCTAGCATGTATGTTTCCTGCTCCTTTTAATCGTCTGAGCAAATGAACGCCTGTGCTTGTGTTCATGTATATATGGGTGAGGATGTGTTTCATTCACAGGTCTGACTGGCTGATAAAAACCAATCGATCAAAAGGATTCTTTGGGATATGCAGAGGTGATGTACTGTTTCATAATCTGTATAGATTACATGGAATTGTTCATGCTTGGAGAAACTACATTATCTTTCCCCCTTTCTTCTCAATATCCCTCCTTCACAGGTTCACTTTCTAGGAGCTGCGGTTAATCTGACTGTGGTAACTTCAGAAAAGTCCATCAAACTGGCCTGCAATGATTTCTTCAGACACCAGCTCTCCAAGGTTGCATAAGTGTATGGCGGGAAACGACCATCAGAGCTTCATTTTGACTAAATCTTCGAACTCAAATACTTATAATTGAATTTGCAACTGTTTAAGAAATTGAGAGACATGACATTTAAAGGGATAGTTCACCCAAAATTGAACATTTGGTCATTAATTACACATCTTCATGTTGTTCCCAACCTGTAAGACCTCCGTTCATCTTCAGAACACAAATTAAGATATTTTTGGTTGAATTCCGAGATCTCTCTGTCCCTCCATAGACAGCAAGAATCCTTACACGATCAAGGTTCAGAAAGCATCATTTTGGAGAGTATCACATATGTAAACAACGTATGCAACATATGTATGCAGACACATTGTTTACAGTAACGTGTGACATAGATTTTATGAATCTACGAGAATGCTTTTTGTGCACAAAGAAAACAAAAATAATGACTTTATCCAACAATTCGTCTCCTCTGTGTCACCCTAGCACTAAGTATGAGAGTATCACACACGTAAACAACATATACAACATATGTAGGCGTATCCGTTGTTTACGCTCTGATCTGAACGTAAACAATGTGTCCGCATACATTCGTTGCATACGTTGTTTATATGTGAAACTCTTCAAATCGTGATCGTGTAAGGATCCTTGCTGTCTATGGAGGGTCAGAGAGCTCACAGGATGCATCAAAAACATCTTAATTTGGGTCTTCTGGGTTTGAAACAACATGAAGTTGAGTAATTAATGACAGAATTTTCTTTTTTGGGTGAACTAACCCCAATTTAAATGTTTTTTTTTTAGTTCAATTCTTAAATGCAAACCTGATTTACAAATCACACACATGCAGACTTCACCTATGTTGTGTTTCTATGTTTTATGTGGAAATTCCATAGGTATAATGGACTTAATACAGTACCAACTGTATTTTCTATCGACCTACACCTAAACCTATGTCTGACGGGGGTAATACTGGGGGTAATAGGGTAATAGTGGAACAGAGTAACATCTTCCACAACATACTTGTATTTAAAATGTTATATGTTATTTAAAGGACTTTTCAGCTACATTTAATGTACAATGAACAAAGAATTAAAAAAACGTATCAATAGAAAATTCATGGTTTTGCCAACAGAAATTGTAATTATAAACACAACTTGCAATGACCTAATAATTATAGAATTACCCTTTTGTCCAACCAAAGTTCAACCTTTCAGAATAAACCTTTATTATATATGTTCTTGTTCATTAAAATGAATGAATTTGTTCATTTGCGGTGAATGCGCTTAGCAGTGGGATGTAATGGAGGTCTCATCATTTATTTAACAGTTGCACTGATTTGGGAAGAGCAATGCTCATTTTTTAATTTATTCCTTTTTAGCTCGGGGCATAATTTAGGTTGGATGAAGTCTCAGATCCACTTCTTATTTTTTAAGGGAATGAATCCACAGAGCCGCTGGATTTGCTCGCAGAGTTTTGGAGACAGAGCTTATATGATCAAAGCCGCCCATAAGCTTCTGCATTATGGATGGATATTGCAGTATAACTCAGTACACCTTGAGTACCTGGAGCTGTGGTGAGCATCTCTGTGGTGACTAATAGCTAGATGGTTAAATTATTGATTAACAGAGTCCAGTAGACTGCAATTAACTGATGAATTATTGAAATAAGTGTGTGAGTCTGTGTGTTTGGGAGTGTGATGTCATCATCACATGAGGGTCAGACCCCAAAGCTACTTGTTTACAGAGGAACCGGGCTTATCATCGTCTAAAAATAATGCTCTATTCCTTTCTTTTTATCTTTCTGTTTTTCTGGCTTTCTCCCAGACAGAAGTTGACGTTGGTTAGAGAAATGTTAGCTGGCTGCAGAGCTTGTACCTGCCAAGTTAGTGTCTCTGCTGCACTTACAGGACCCACATTGCTCACACACACAAAAAGGCTTATTTTTCTAAAAGTAATGAGTATCTTAAAGTGATGTTCTGGCTATACTGCTAAGAAGGAACGTGGTGAACCCCAAATGCAAATTTGGCATTGCAAAACAATCAGATGTTGGGCAAAATGTTCAAATGTGTGTGAAAAAAGTAAAAGCCTTTACGGTGACTTTTGATCAATTTAATGCATCCCTGCTGAAAAAATTAAATTATTTTTTGTTATTATTAATTAAAACTTAATGGCCTAGTCTCAAAACCTTTACAGCTTAAATAACACACATTTGAATGTGTGTGAATAATCCTCACATATCTGCTTTTAAACTGAAATGTCTTGAATGTTAATATTAATTTCTGTCTGTATACGGTTTGTGTTTTGGCAGGTGATTGTCACCACTCCTATGGAGATGTTAAAGATTCATTTGCAGGATGCTGAAAGAATAGGTGAAAGATGTCTTTTTAAAACACTTTAAGCTTAAAGTGTCTTTTTGATGATGGGGGTGCCTGGTATCATATATGCATACTATTCTATAGTGTGCAATATGTATGTTGTGTGCAATATACAAAATGTCTGCATGCACAGAATACTGGATGATGAACTCAATTTGGCAAAAGTGGCATGCACAACAGAGCACACTGTCATGTTGCATCCCACCATGCAATGCACTTGCCTTGACTTTGACTGTAATATGAACCATGGTTGATAACAGGACTCTGCTTGCTGAATTAAACATACATTATAGGCACGTGACAACATTGTAACAAAAAACATGAAATGTTGCATATACAGCACCATATACACTTAATGCTGTATGCGGTGTGCAACAGTCTGACTCCAAAAGTAGCATGGCATGTGCATAAAGCAACAACTAAATTGAAACTAGGTAGAATTGAAACTTTAGCATGCTACATTGTTGTATCAAGGCCATTTTGTGTCATCCAGTTATTCTTGAAAAAAACAACAACTTGTATTTTAAGTCTCTTATGCTCACCAAGACTGCATTTAATTGCTAAAAACACAGTAAAAAATATTCTGAAATATCAATGCAATAAAAATAATAATAATAATACATTTAAAAGTAATTTATTCCTGTGATGCAAAGCTGAATTATCAGCATCATTACTTCTTTAAGGATTCTTTCAAAAACAAAATGTTCAAATTTATTTGAAGTAGAATACCTTTGTAACATTAAATGTCTCTAAGGTCACTTTTAATCAATTTAATGCAAATAAAAGCATTAATTTCTATTAAAATTAAAACGTTTAAACAGTAGTTTTAAATAAAATAGTATGAGTAACATGCTATCATAACGTATCTCATGTCTCTGACAGAGGCCCAGAGGAAGCTCATTGGCCAGCATGATAGAGGAGGTGGAGGCAAAGTTAATGTTGTTCAGTTGAAGTCTCCCACAGCCCCCCAACTCTCCAGAGATCTGCTGAAGGACAAAGGCATCACTGGTCTCTATAAGGGACTAGGGGCCACTCTATTACGGTAGTCCAACAGAGTCCATCAAACTGTGCGACGCATTTATCCATAATGTGCTTTCTCTCCATCCTTTATCTCACACTGGTGTGTTCTCCCTCAGGGATGTGCCCTTTTCCATCATCTACTTCCCACTGTTTGCTAACCTGAATAGTCTGGGCAGGAGAAACACTGACGGTTCAGCTCCGTTTTACATCTTCCTGGCTGGCTGTTTTGCAGGCTGCGCCGCAGCTGTTGCAGTCAACCCTGTGGACAGTGAGAGGGCCTATGATGTGTGAATGGACCACACCACTTAAAAAAAGTCAGGGGCAATACGTTTTTTAAATATATTCTTTGAGTGTCTTATTTTGACCAAAGTTGCATTCATTAGATCAGCTAAAACAGCGATATTGTGAAATATTATTGCAATTTAAAATAGCTGTTTTCTATATTAATATATATATATTCAAATGTCATTTATTCCTGTGATGCAAAGCTGAATTTTCAGCATGATTACTCCAGTCTTCAGTGTCACATGACCCTTCAGAAATCATTCTAATATGCTGATTTGCTGCTCAAGACACATTTTTCAATGTTATGCTTTTCTTTAAAGAAAATGTTTTTATTTTATTTATTTTTTTATAGTGTAATAAGAAATACAAATTCACATGTGGTAAATGTGTTTATATATTTGAATCCTCAGTGTTTACTCTTCACAAACGCTGATCCTAAATCTATTTAGCTGCCTTGCTGTCTATGTCCTACAGCATCTTAACTGAAATGGAACCTCATAAGTGACGGATTTGGGACACTCTACATACATAATGACTCCATTCATTATACAGATAACACTCCTGACAGCGTGTAGTGATAGCTCTCTAGGCTAACAACACAAGCATAAAAATACATAACACAAAAATATCAGTTGAAATAACTTTGATTATGGATTGAACTATTTTACTATATAAAATATATTTTTTAGTTTAAATATATTATGACATAAATAATTAATTATAGAAATACATGTTTATATAAATAATAATAATATAAAAAATGTCTCTCTTTATATATACAAATATTATGTGAATATGTATGTTGTCATATTTTTATACATTAAATAGAGAATAAAAATGTTTAAGATTTCACATCAAATGTAGGTTTGTCAGTCATGCCAAATATTATTAAGTGATCCCTTATTTAATTAAAAAGAATTGCATTTCAGATTTAATCCACCATTTTAGCATCACCCAAACAAGCAGTCAATTACATCTGAATATGTTTTGCCTACAAGAGTCAATTGCCTACAAACGACAAGTCATGTGTATGGTGTGCGACACTTTAGTAAGACATACATTTTTTTATTTTTATATATATATATATTTTTTACAACAGATGCAATTAAGTTATATATCAGTGAGCCCAAATGAAAGTGACTGCATCTTAGTGGTGACTATTTTATACAGAGCAGCAGCCTAAACATTTAAATTGGCAAGTGTGGTATTAATAGTAGTAGCCCCCCACACACACACTAAAAGAATCAAAGCAAACATGATATCATGTCATCAGTATTATTATCAGCATGATTAAGGGGGGACAGTATTTTGTGAATGCAGACTAATGGTTTGTATGTGTGTGTTTGTGCTGCTGTGGTAAAGACTAGGCTTCAGTCTTTGGCCTGTGGAGGACACTTACTGCGGAGTGAAAGATTGCATCAGGTAAAATGATTCTCACATACTCATTTATCAAAGTATTTCCATAACATTGTTTTTTTTTTTTGTCCTCTGTTTACTTCCTGGGAGTCGGGGAATTTGTTCTCAGTCTCCTGTAAGGACAAAAACACTGAATCTGTATGAAGGCGCTGATCTGGGAACAGTGGCTTGTATTCAGACTGCAGAAGTTGCAGAATTGATAAAAAGTTATCACAGTAAAGACATGTACAATGTGACAAAATAATTATATTTAAATTGATTGCTTTTGGACTTTCTATTCATCAGAGGATCCTGAACAAATATGTATCACCGCTTCCACAAAAATATTAAGCAGCACTGATAATAATAAGAAATGTTTCTTGAGCAGCAAATCAGCATATAATAATAATTTCTGAAGGATCATGTGACACTAAAGGAGTTATGATGCTGAAAATGCAACTTTTCATCACAGGAATAAATTACTTTTTAAATATATTCCCTTAGAAAATTGCAATAATATTTTACAATAATAAAGTAAAACCTTACTGTCACCCGTCTTTTAAAATAGATCGTATATCTCAAGCTACTTTGAATATCTAATTATTGCAGATTATTGAAAGATATATTCAGAATGAGTAATTTATGAAAAAAATTAAACAATTTATGTTCAAATGTTCTACCCAATGAGCGAGAATGATTCTTTGTAAGATTTGTAATTAAAAGGTGTTTTACTTTTAAACTGCTGGTTTGCTCAGTGCTGCGTTTTATTGAATTGTATTTATCTTGGTCTTATGGACAGAACTAAAAGAGACGTTTTCTATGAGTTTGTGTCTGTGCATTAAAACATAATCCTTTGTGATTTATGAAAGCTGTGTACAGCGGAGACTGTCCTCAAAACACATTTTAAATGAAGTCTGTATTTTACAGACTGAGTTAACTGCAGAACTTGCTGCTCAAGGTTAGAGGTTTGGAACAAACCCTGAGCAGAATATCTGCACTGCAAAAATCAATTTCTTACTCAGTATTTTTGTCCTGTTTTCCAGTCCAAATATCAAAACATTCTCAAATCAAGACCTATTTACATGTGAGGCAAAATTACTTAAGATATTCAGTCTTGTTTTTCTGAACAGTGTATCAACATTATGCAAATTTATGCCTAAAACAACACATAAATGTCTTCCAGCGGGGTCCGAAAAATAATCTTATTTTCCCTTTTGTTTAAGTTTCTTTTTCTAACCCCACTGGCAGATTTTATTTATTGTTTCAATAATAAACTCTCTTAATTTATCAGAAAACAAGACTTCTTATGTGAGTTTGCCTCTCAAGTAAAGATGTCTTGATTTAGCTAAAACAAGAAAAAAACACAGAAAGTCTGAAAATCGTTTTCAGTGTGAGGAATGTTAATATATTTCTGCCTTGCAAGCACATATATACTACAAGCAAACAGAAGGGACTGTGAACAGACATGCTCAAGCAAATCAAGGTGGCAGGAGAAATGCATTGATTGCTGGGTATGTGATTGTATCTGCAGGGGCTTTAGATCACATTTAGTATTCGGACCACAGAGCTCCCTTCCATGGCAGGCTTTTAATAGCATTCACATTGTACTGTCCGAAGAGACGTTTTGAACTCTCCACCGGTTGCTATTTTCATCTATGCACTGTAGTGGCATTCTCTCCATTTCATTCTAATCTCTGCCATCTCCTCTCGGCTCTAATCATACCTCTCTGGCCTCATCTCGGAAAAAAATTCTATCTCTCCGGTGGCTGCTGTTATTATTGATTTTTGTATGTTTGTGGCGGCAGCGCAAACTTATTCTGGGAGATCCATTTCATCTCGATATCATAGTCCTGAAATGGCTGAGCTTGAAGCGCTGATTGCGAATTTCGCAGAAAGAACACACAGAGAAGCAGAGTATACATGCAATGCATGGACAGCTCTAATAACTGCACTCGTGTCTTTGCCTGCGCCTTGGGGAATATATGTCTGCCGTCTACATTCTCCTCTGATTTCTGCTCATAATGATGCCAGACCTTTTTATGTGCAGCCAGTGAAGTCACTTTGTAACCGAGATGCTGGGAACATTGGGGATTAAATCTTCACAAAGGGGTTCATATGAGAGATGCATTTTTTAAAAGTAGAATTTTTAAGCGCAGTCTCATTTAGCGTTACGTTGTGAAGTTTCACAGGCAAAATCCAGTCATTCCAATAGGAATCCATGCAATGTGAAATTTAGTCATTCCTATAATCCATGCAATCTAAATACAGTCGTTTTAATATGAATCCTTGAGTGCAAATCCAGCTGTTCCAATAGGAAGTAAATGCATGTGAAATCCAGTCATTCCTATATGAATCCATACATGGGAAATTAAGTCGTTCCAATCATGTTCCAGTCTTAATTCCAATAAGAATGTAAGTAATACCTAGTCATTCCAATAGGAATCCATGCATGTGGAATCCAGTCATTCCTATAGGAGTCCATGCATGCAAAATCCAGACGTTCCAATATAAATCCACACAAGTGAAATCCAGTCATTCCTATAGGAATCTATGCATGCAAAATCCAGTCATGACAATAGGAATCCATGCATGTTAAATCCAGCCATTCCAACATGCCAAATATGAATCCATGAATGCAAAATCCAATCATTCAAATAGGAATTCATGCATGCTAAATCAAGTTGTTCCAATAGGAATCCATGCATGCAGAATCCACTCTTTCCATTAACAATCCATGCATGTGAAATCCAGTCTTTCCAATACGAATCTATGCATGCAAAATACACACACATAATTTATTTATTTTAACCATCAGGGAACCAACCAGTGGCCCCACTAGGAGTTCTGGGCCCTGTGTACTGAATTTGCTATGTATTCTTTCACCCTTCCACCCACTGGCGATGCTCATGGAACCAACCATATTGGTTCTGCAGAGACAGAAGTTTCAAAATATGGAGCTTATTTATAAGATGTGTTCCATTATTTTTACAACCATTCAGACTTGCAGTATAACTTCACCTGACAGGTACTAAAACAAGTGAAAGGATGCATGAATTCACCTTAACCATTCAAGGGACCAGTATAGCATCAAGCTATGAGGTCAGCAATCAGCATCATGGAAGTGACAAACACCGGTCACATTTTCTAGAAAATGTAAAAATCAAGTACAATGCATTGTGAAACATTCTGCATGACATCACATTATAGGATCCTATTAGGGCTATAACCATTTTTTTAATGCCACAGAGCTCTGGCAGAAAACTAATCCACACTTCACTATAGAACAATTTAAATTGGCCAGAGTTCCATCTGAACCCGTAAAAGCAACATGTCGACAACAATGTGCAGTTGTTTAACTGTATGATGTATCACATGCGCTGTGTGTGCAGGTGAACCGGGAGATCAAGGCTATAAAATTAGCCAGACTCTTGTGCTTGATTACCCATGAAAACAGTGTGAGATGAAAGGCACGCTTGTTGACTTGAGTTCAGAAGCAACCAGCGAGGCAGCTTAATGAATATTTACCTCAAAGGGAGCGAGATATGAGCTCTGTTCCAAAACCCAGTGAGCTGCATTGCTGTTTACTGTCCACAGGAAGGAAGCAACAGGAAGAGAAAATTTACACACAACATATATTTGCTTTGCAAGTTGTGGGAAATTGAATGGAAATCGATGCAAGGTGTCTAGTGGTACATATTTTTGTTGACCAATGACAGTATTTTACCTACACTCTCAAAAATAAATAAAAATAATAATAATGGAACAGTAAAGCTACATGTCTTCAGAAGCTACTAATATTTACATTTTAAGTACTAATGCGTACCCAGTGGCCGTTTTTGTACCTTTTTTTCCGGAGAATGCATATGATATCACATTGTTTAATTTAATTAAAAAGATAGTAAAGACAAGTTCTTTATTTAGGCAGCTCACTAGGTTTTTGAACAAAGCCAGGGTGGATAAAATGTGACTTATTCAGATAATTTGTTACGCTAAAGTCTAACAGGTGATGTGAGGATTATGGGTAAATGTCAAGGATGTTGACAAGAATTTAACTTAATGGGTTTTACAAAAAAAATTTGGAGTCAAGTGGGTTGGGTGTTTTTGTTTATGCATTTGCATATGTGTGTGTGTGTGTGTGTGTGTGTGTGAGAGAGAGAGAGAAAGAGAAAAAAGAGAGAGAGACAGACTGATGTAGGAGTGATCGTGTGATATCAGTGAGCCAGCGGCAATGACAAGAAGCCAGCATATCAGGTCCTATCTCTCACTTAGGTGTCTGGCTACTCCAAGTCAAGGTTAAGCCCCCAGCAGATGCACACACACACACACACACACACACACACAATGAAAGGCCGAATGATGCCCGATGCCCTCAGTCTGTTTCCCCTTTTCAACATTGTTTATGCAAAAACAATACTTTGCAGCCAAAGTCAGAAGATCAAATAAATCAAGTGACTTTCTTCTGTCCTTAATACATGAAGTAATAGAATTCTGTAAAGTTTACTCTACCTAATCTCTTTGAAATAATAACAAACTCATGGTGGTTTTCAGGTTGCAGTTGTACTTTATGAAATGCATATGCTTTTACTTAGGTAGAGGAATAAATGCATTATTCACAAGGACACAGAGATACTTAAAGGTCTTTCAATGACGTTCAGCATTGCTCTTATTGAGTCAGTGAATCTCAGACTTCACATAAATTATTATATTTTGTTTCTTCTGATCTGAAACCAGAAAAGTGCTGCCTTCACAGGTAGGAGTGCTGTAAGGCACGTCTGAGTCCAGTGTTTGGGTAACATTCGGTCTACTAAGACATTCTGCCTTCACTGGCCAGTTCTTTAAAGCAGCATCGCTGTATCTGTGATCTCCCACAATCCTGTGCATACAGTTCAGCAGCTGATAGAAAGAATAGAAGTGTTATCTGATGACGCACTGGCTGAAATAATTACATGAATTTATACAATAAAAGAAATATGCTAATTATAAAATGATTTTTTAGCTGGGTTTTGACTCATTTTTACATAATTTTAGGAGTGCAGTCTGCTGAGGTCCATCTTACAGATCGCAAATGGTGTTAACCTTCCAAAAATGTAATTGTAGTATAATGTGAAGTTCACTGAAAAGAAATTGATATTTTTTAATATCATCTAGAACATTTCTAATTTGCATTTAGTTTTACTTGATGTACAAAAGTAAGTCAAAATAAAAGTAATATAAACTATATAGAAATATTTAAAAGAAGGATAAAAATGACAAAACCCATGACAATATTACAACCTTTTCAAATTTTTAAGCATGAAATTAGTCAAATTATTTAAAAGAATAAAAACAATAACAAAATGATTACAATAAAAAAACACACTGTTTCAAAATATTAATAAAATGTATACTAAAATACAGATTCACACCCTGCATAAATGTCATTTTTACATTTTTAAGGCAAACAATTAATAAAAGACAAAAAGACAAATACAAATTTACTTAAATGTACAAAAAAATTTAAATACTAATTTAAAATATTAATAAATTTAATTTAAAAGGCATGAGATTAATAAAAACTAATCAGACTGTTTAGACAAACAAACAAACAAACAAATAAATAAATAAATAAAATAAAAATAGAAAATATGTAATAAAAAATAATAATTACACCATAATAGTATCTAACAAAAATAACACTGATTCACACCCTGCATCATGCACCAATTAGGCATAATTCCATTTTTACTGTAAAAATATTCACTGTAATCATTAAATATGTGTCTTGGTATCTCTAAATCTTACTTGATTTTTGTCTAGACCATTAGACACGATGTTATTCTGTTTTGGAAGCCAGTATGAAACGTGTCTTTAGGCATTACATTCCTACAAAAACACTCAGACTGACTCTGCAGCATGGCAGCTGCTTGACAGGCTGCTGTTGCCTCTGCATTAGAATTCTAATGCAACTCTAGTGAAGATCCTCTAGGGGGCGTCAGTATCACTGGGTTCCATTAGAGCATCTGAATCTGCAGCCTTGAGCTGAGAGTCAATTGGACTGTTGTGCTGTTCCACCAACTGGGAAAACAGATTGTCTCAGGAGGAGATGCACAATGTAGTGTGATCCCAGATGATTCTGACGTTATAAAAGAATACATTGCCGGATGTTTAGAGGACAGGCTGAGTATGATGGCACTCTGTGGGTGGTGCAGGTAATGTTGTCATCAGCGCATCAGAAGGTATAATTAGCACAAGCAGCTGTCAATCATCCAACATCAAGTGGAGATGCTAAACAGCTTGTGAAAATCAGCAGGAATGGCAAAACACTGGCTAATTACGTGCAGTGAAGACCAAACTGATAAACTTTCTAGGTAACGTTTCAAACTTCACTTAATATTGACATCATAAAATTGCTTCTATATTGTCAAACCACTACAAACTGTGTTTAAAGTCACTACAAAATGCAGATAAACTCTATTTATATTAATAAATGTAAATATTTATTGAATTTGCTCACCAGTGGATCCTCTGTAGTGAATGGGTGCCATCAGAATGAGAGACCAAACAGTTGATAAAAACATCATAATAATCTACAGGTAATCCACACCACCCCTGTCCATCAATAAGTGTCTTGTGAAGTGAAAAAAAATCTGCGTGTTTGTAAGAAACAATCCATCATTCTCCTGGCACCCATTCACTGAAGAGGATCCATTGGTGAGCAGGTGTAATGCTAAATTTCTCCAAATCAGTTGTTCTGAAGAAACAAACTCATCTACATCTTGGGTGGCCTGAAGCGGAGGATGTTTTCAACACATTTTCATTTTTGGGTGAACTACTCCTTAAAGTGTGATAGAATTGACAAATATAAAAAGAGTCCAAGTGTCTTAGATCAAAGCTACAACCATGCATGAACAATTTTTATAAAAAAAAAAAAACTTAAAAGCAGCATTAATACGGTTCAGCTGCAAGCTTGAAATATAAAAAGAAAGATACATCAGGGATGAAGACAAAACAGCGACTGGCCTGACAGATAGATTGGAAAATACAATATAGCTAACAAACATAAGCCTGGCAGCATCAGGGTTATGGGCCTGATTCTGAGGGAACTATACAATGAAAGCCACTTTGGATAAAAGCATCTGCCAAATGCATAAATGTCAAGTCACAGTTCAGAGAATATACGGGTCGAAGATATATATACAACAAATATGACCCTGGACCACAAAACCAGTCTGGAGTGTCAATTTTTCAAAATTGAGATTTATACATCATCTTAAAGCTGAATAAATACGTTTCCCATTGATGTATGGTTTGTTAGGATAGAACCATATTTGGCCGAGATACAACTATTTGTAAATCTGGAATCTGAGGGCGCAAACAAAACCAAGACATCGAGAAAATCGCCTTTAAAGTGACTTAAGACTGTTTTTTTGCTCCAGGGTCACATGTATGACCAGGAATGTATTCTTACAACACACTTGCATTCCACAAGAACAAACACCACCAACTAAAGCCAAGAATTTCCTCAAACATATTAAGAATATGGAGGCAACACACAGGCAGCAAATGAGAGCTTACAAGAGAGCAAGCAAGTGCAAAAGACAAAACATAGAAGAAAATGTTCAAAGGGGGATGTAAAGGTTGGAGTTCTTGGACTGCTGCAGGGATTATGTATTATATGGAATTATGTACACTTCTGGTTACATTGGCAATGTATCTTGAAAATGATATTGTGTTTATAATCATGCTCTTGCAAACTACTCCAACTAATAATTTCAGGGATTTCTTTCTTTTTTTAATAAAGACTAAAAGAGTTAGTGTTGGTGACACTGAGGTCATATGCATCCGTGGTGTAGTTTGTATTTATCTTTTATTAAATCTGTTTGTATTGAATCTTCAAAATCCAGGAGTTCTGTGTTCATTTGTAAAGATTATCCTGGTGAACAAAACATGCAAGAATCATAAACATTTATCAGTCACCGAGCTTATTTCGTTCAATAGTCCAAAACCCAATGCAATAATCCAGTTTTCGTCGAGGGAACCAGAATGATGCAAACTTCTGGTTTGTCCTTCACGTCATCACTGTAGTGTATTATCGAAAACTGTTGGAAACATTTTCCAATGGGAAACAGTAGGCCAATATGTCGAATGTCACCTGACCAATCCGGAAAACAGGCATCTGAGAAATTATTAACAGCAGTGTGACCTAATGGTATTATCTATGTAACAGCTAACCTAGCTAGTTTCAATAAGCAATTTTAATATTAAAATCTTAGTGAGAAGAAAAAATATTTTACTAATATTACTAATGCTTGACATGTATCAATTGATTTGATTGGTCCGAGTTTGCTAAAGTGGGCAGGGCTAATGACTTTACAGACGCTGGATGGGAAAACTTTTATCAGCTGAAATGGAACACTTAATGAATTATAATATTTTTTTGACGATTTTCTTGAATTCAAGATTTAAAAATATACATATGTAAAATTATGATTTTGCAGTCCAGATTCACTGGCTCGTTTTACCTTAATCCCGTAACATCTGACATTTAAATGGCTCGGGCTTAAATAGTTTCTTTTGTGACATTTTCAAGATATAATGTTAAAATAAACCCGAGAGCTGCATCCTGCAGAGCTGTTTTAACCGCGCTCTCGGTGACTGACCAAAACGCGTCCCGTTTTACGCGACTTCACCCACAGAAACTGAGAGGTGCCATCAGCTGGCGGTGACACGGACACACCGCTCACCACTCCTCGCCCTCATCCCTCCCTTCAAACCCTCTCACTGCCATCTCCCGACATCAGCCGAATGAGGGGACTGGGGAAGGAAAACCAAGTGAGTGAAAGAAAGAAATAAGCAGGGAGCGGTGCTCCATGGTCACTCGCCCATTGGAAGCTCGAGAGCGCATTTTGGATTCGACTTTTTCTTGGAGGGGACTTGAGAGAAAGAAGAAACAAGCGTTTGTTGGTGTGCCAAAGGCGAACAGCCATGCACCTGAATCGGGAAGACGAGGACGGAAAAGGTGAGCTACTTTAGTGGATTCCTCTCGTTTGTTTTCAGCGAGAATGCCCGCCCTTGAACGGCAGACGCTGTGGCGGCACCCGGTACCGCTCGCGTACGGGTCAGTACCGTGTCATTTCGATTGGATTTGGCTTCAATTTGTCCTCAACTGCAAACTGTCACTCGCCGAACGCGCAAACAGGTGCAGCCAGGTTTCTCTATTAGCATTCGTTCGCGTTTTCACACATTCACAGCACCTGTTGTGTTGTCGTTGTACCGCGAAGGTAAATGCATTTACCCTGGTGCCTTTGAGGGAGTTGTCATCTATGCACGCGCAAGGTCATCATCTCTCATCACATAGTCATGACAGGGTGTCTGCGCGTGCGTTTACTGTTCGTCTTATCGATTGCATTTGACACTATTGTATCAAAAGCACACTTTTCATATGCAATAGTGAGAGAAGTGAGGATGGGTCATTATGAGGACGAAGGGAAACGACATGCGTTGGCCTCTGCCCCCTCCTGTTGCTCGCCACGAGATTTGTCAGGTGGGAAAATTACGATGGTCAATTGTGATGTGTGTGCACAGACAGACTCCTGTCATTTGGTTCATTTGCAAGAGACACTGTTGCAGAAAAACAGTCGTGTTTTTGCAAGACGTTAATAAATAATTAAGCATTAATTTCTGATGCGAGGTGCCAGTGCGGATAAAAATTAAATAAAAGCTTTTATTTTAACCCTTGAATGTCAGGAGCGTAAAATACCTTAATTTATGACTATATGACGTCAATATGTAGACCAACCCGGAAGGCTAATTCGTCTTGAGTACCCTTGGGAATTTCTTGTGGGATTTTACAATAGCAGTACACATCGGTGCTGTATGCAAACTATTGATTAATATTTAGAGTTTAATAGTTTTTAATCTCCCATGGAAATAATGTGTGCTGCATGATATACAGTGTCAGCATAACTTGAAATATTTTCTTCATCTGTTTTATTTTCTGTCTCTCCTTTCTTGACTCTGTTAATGTCCATATCATCCGGGATATTTACAATTTGTAAAAAGTTTGAGTGAGGCACATATTGTTCTACTGGTAGAACTTCTACCAGTAAACACACAGAGATGTTGTGAAGGTCAATGTATTTGTGCATTAAGTGAAAAGAATCGACTCAAAACAGTGATTCGTTCACAAATCATGCATCACTACTAGCTTTGATTCCAAGCAGCCAACAGAAAATAAGACACTCACAACATGATTAATGAAATACTGCCTTAAATCATTTTTCTTAGGTACAATATATGGTAATCACTCTCGTCAGACAAGAAATAAATCAGTAAAATTAGATGAAATCAGCTTGTTAATTGGCTTGACCCGCAATTACCATGTAATGTAGATCATAGTTAATTTGTTAGTTCTTTGTGAAGGAGTTTTGTGAAAGGAAAATGTATATTTCTCTTGGCCACTTGTTTTGATATTTTGTAGTACTCTTTCCTTTTTATGCTGTTTTACTGTTTAATTTGGCTGGAAAGCCTTCTGAACACATATAGTATAGAGCCCATGGGGGAAAAAAGCTGTTTCTACAAGATATGTGGGTATGTAGCAATTGACTTAAACTTACTGTGAGAAATGGTTTCTGCATTGGAAACTGTAGCCTTGGTTTTTCTTACCATAGTAACTGTTGTTTCCACCTCAACACCATAGATTTTTTTCTACAGTCGTTGTTCCCACAGTTCATGGCTCCTGTCTCCATTGCCAGTCTACCCATTTACCAAGCCAATTTCATCAAATTTTACTGATTTATTTCTTGTCTGATGAGAGCATTTAGTGTTTATGTACCTAAGAAACTTTATTCGAGACCGTATTTCATTAATCATGTTGTGACTGAGTGTCATATTTTCTGCTGGCTGCTGCGGATCAAAGCTAGTGATGGATGATTTGTGAATGAATCGCTGTTTTGAGTCCATTCTTTTCAATGGACTGTTCAAACGGGCTGCATAGCCATGTCTGATTCGTAAAGAATCATACTTTTGGCATGGTTCTTTCGGTGACCCCGTGTTCAAATTTTATGAATATTTCCATTTTGTACCACCCAAATCCTGAAGGATAACTAAGTGGAACCAGTGCATGACACAGATATTCATTTGAAACTGTGGCACAATTCAGAAACATATGGCATAAATGTAGTATAATAAATGTCATATTTACATTTAAGAGCCATATAAATAATAGTTTGACAGGTTTAATGTGAAGTCAAATCATATTAGAGTTACATGTCTAACAAAGGATTTTTCCTTTATAATGGAAATTCTGTTATTAATTAAATAATTAGCTAATTAATTTACATTTTTTGGTGGATAATATCACGTTTCAGCATCGCAGTAGATATAGGTGTAACAATTTGCACTACCCTGGTAATTTTTTGTAAGACATGCAAATTTATGTGAGAAATTGTATTAGCGTTGTGGATGTAATCAGCTTTAGTTCGTCTTAATGTGAATTCAGCTGGGAATCTCAAGCTGAACGTATTGCCAGAGATTTCATGCTGTACTAGACAAAAGCACATTTTGTAAGCACGGATTTGGGAATATCCAGTTGAAGAAATGCTTAGCGCAGTCAGCTGAGCAGAGAAGCATTTCTCTCTTTTTTTTTCTACAAAACACAGACATGGACTCTAATGCTTTTAAAAAAGAAAAAAGTTACTTCTAAAGTGAGAAATGCTGATATTTGGCTTTAAAAACCCTGACTAGGTGAACTGGACTGGTAGTTTTATGACAGATTTAAAGGAATGGTTCATCCAAAAATTGATGAAATTTAGCATTCCATCACTTGCTCAGCAATGGATCCTCTGCAGTGAATGGGTGCCATCAGAATGAGAGTCCAAACAGCTGATAAGTTGACAAGTAATTCACACAAATTCCAGTCCAACAATGAATGTCTAGCGAAGAGAAAAGCTGCATGTTTGTAAGAAACAAATCCATCATTAACACATTTTATCTTCAAACTGTTGCTTCTAGGTAAAATACAAGTCATAATATTGCTTTCTCCGGTGAAAAGGTCATTAATCAGGAACAGATCAAGCACAATTTGCAAGTACAAAACAGTTCTAAACATACGAAACAAATTTTGATATGAAAGGGACAACGGGATGGACTTTTTCACTGGAGGCAAAGTGTTATTATGGATTATTGATTTGTATTTTGGCCGGAAAACTTCTTGATGATGGATGAGTTTCTTACAAACTTGCAGCTTTTCACTTCACGAGATGTTTATTGATGAACTGGAGTGGTGTGAATTACTTGTGGATTATTGAGATGTTTTTATCAGTTGTTTGTATTCTCTTTCTGACGGCACCAATTTACTGCAGGATCCATTGCTGAGCATGTGCTGTAATGCTACATTTCTCCAAATCTCTTCCCATGAAGAAGCAAACTCCTCTACATGTTTAGTTTACTAGTGTAAAGTTGAGCCAAATGTTAATTTTTGGGTGAACTGTTCCTTTAAGGACAGCTGAAGATCAAACTGACAGCTCAAGGATACTTCTCACCGAGACCTGCCCAGCGGTGGTTTTGCATCGCCGCTGTGCGATGAGCGATAAGAATGTATATGTGAGACACTGACAAGGGTTCATCTTTGACAGAGGCAAGATTTCAATCACATCTGATAATTTCACACCCCATAAGCCATCTTGTCTGTCTCCACGTTAGATGTCCTCACACGTGACGAAGCGTCTGCCTCGCCTCTAATTCACCACAGAAGCTCTGATATTGCTCTGTATCTACTTTTTAGAAACCCTTTCATGTACTCTCAACCCAAGCACACAGTGTTTGAAGTTTGCAGACGATAACAACAGTTGTTTCAGAGCGCTGATAGCAGAAGAGCTTTGACATATTGTGGAGTCGAACCTGAATGCGGGGTCGTTTCCCGGATAGGATCTTAATGTCATTGGCATTCCTGGCATGTTCTGATGTTGTAGCAGCGGCGTGATAAGACAAACACAGCGAGAAGGTCAAGAGGCGGCCGCAAAGCGGATGGTGGAGGGTTTGGCGAAGGACACCTCTGGACGGAGCAGGGCGACCGTGGACAGATGCAATGGACTTACAGGTGCATTTGGAGGCTCGCCAATCGCTTCCACTCAGATTGGAGTGACATTGTGAGTTTGTAATGCTTTTATCTCGCGTCGATGATCACTGATGGCCAGTGAGGGATCAGATGATGCTTCTGCATTTAGATGCTTCCTGTCTGAATTTGGGTTTTTTCAATGTCTTCAAAATATTGGAGTTTAATAAAACTGATTGAATGTGAGAGTTCTGTTATTGCTTTTGCACCTGTTTGAGAACCGGTTTCTGTTTGCAGCCCATGACTCTGAAAACTGAACGATGGCTTTGCTGACTTAAAGCATATTCTAGGTTCAATGCAAACTCAATCGAAATCATTACAAAAAAGGAAAAAAAAGGCAGATTTGTCCTCATTTTCTTTGAAATAATCACAAATGGAGGTTGCAATGAGGCATGCACAATAGGAAGAAATGGGGAAAAGTTTTGGATGATTTCAAGTCAAGTCAACCCATGTTTATTCATATAGCACTTAATACAATACAGACTGTTTCAGAGCAGGGTTATTATTGTTAACTAATTAAAACCATGAAAAAAAAACATTTGTATTATTTCAAATGCTATAAACTGAAATTATAAACTAAAATGTAATCTAAACTAAATAAAATAAAAAATGTTATATAGAAAAATACAAATAAATATTAACTAAAAATAAAAAAATAGTAATTGCTAATAATTATTACTTAACAAACTTAAGCTAAAATGTCCTACTTTAAATCTATATAGACATAAAAAACAAACAAACAAAAACAAAAATGGCAAAAACAAAAAAATGTGTCAAAGCAGCTTTACAATAATAAACAGTATCTATATTGCCCAGTTCATCAAATATGTCTTTAAAGGCAGCTCTACAGGAGGCTAGAGCCTGTTTATGAGTCATAATTCTAGTTTTGAAAAGACATATCCAGTATAGTGTAAATAATTTAATTCAGCATCTTTATGCCATTGCGCAGTATACAATATGTCATTATTTGAAGCAACAGTCAGATGTTATTTAATTGCAAAGTGGTTGTAAATAAGATCATTTTATTTCAGACAGAAATGAAAGTGTGAAGAGAAGCATGACAGAAATAAAAACGGGGTGTCTCTCACCTGAATGCGTGACATGTCAGATCATCCGCTTTCATTGTAGAAAGTTTGTTGGTTATAATTGGAGCAATCTAGTTTTATGCCATTTAACATAATTATAGCCAGACAGGGTCGAAAACCATGTGATTAAGACATTATTCTGCTCTCACAGCCACTTCCTAGATATCTTTATTAGTGCAAAACTGCTTTTTCTTCAGCGGAACGGGACTGGATTGGGCCCCGGTGTTATGCAGTGTCTCATCTTTGTCCACTTACACTTTAACTGACAGACTTCCTAAGTAACATATCGTAAAGATGTTATCGCGAAAGCTTCCTCCAGCCCTCAACGCTGCTATAAATCTACAGCCATGGCTGTGGTTTAAGGTGCAGTCTTTACGGTCATCATGCAGTGAGTGCAGTGCTTGAGATAAAGCTGCCAGTCTAGGTCAGAGGCTGAAAGACAAAGACGACAGACGAGCATCAGAGACGGGGAGAAAAACACCGACGCAGGTTGACCTTGTAGTTTGTACACATCACGTCTCTGGGTAATTGCATGTTAATGGCTGTTTCCAGTCCTCTTGTCAAAGGTCCTATTAATATTTCATTCAGAGACGGAGTGAACGAGAAGTGAACAGCTCGAATAGTAGCTATACTGACAAATGAGAGTGACGTGAGGTACAACCAGACAGACGGGGAGAGTGAGAGAAAGAGAGAGAGAGAGAGAGAGAGAGCGATGGATGGAGGGAGGGTGCTGGAGAGAGAGACAATAGCTGCAATTAGTCAGGTGCTGAGAGTAAAGGCTGTCACAAATATATTTTATCCTTTAATGATACTTGTGGTGACTGTGTGAAAAGTGCAATATTTAACCCAATTACATTTTAGACTAACAACAAGCATTACAAATTCAGTGCAGCATTATTGTACACATCATTTTTCCTCCTTTATCCTAACTTTTGAGTGGAAAGATTTAGCAATACACTGATATAGGGCTGCTTTTCCCAAAGGCATTGTAAGAATAAGTAGATCTCATAGACCAATTTTGTTTTTTTGTTTTTTTTATAGCCAAACCTTTGACCTAGAATGTTTATTTTAAGTTCTTCTAGAGATTTTTAGTTAATATTTACATGTTCATGGTTCTCAATGGTCATATTTCTTAGTTTTTAGTAAGTGTTTTATCTTGATTGTTTAATTTTAACATTATAATGATTCAGTTATTGAAGTCTCTGCAGTGATCATATTTGACTTTTATATACATAAATGTAGTTTTATTTACATTAAATTGTATTTGAATATATATTAGTATTAATATATTAGTATTAACTTTTAGTTTAAGTTATTGTATTTATTATAGTTATTGTATAGTTATAGTTATATATATATATATATATATATATATAGTGTGTGTGTATATATGTATGTATGTATATATATATATATATATATATATATATATATATATATATATATATATAGTGTGTGTGTATATATGTATATATATGTGTATATATATATATACACACACACACACACACACACACACACACTAAATAACTATAACTATTTCTTAATTTTCAATCTAATATTTATATTTTGTTTCAGATTTATTTAGATCAATGAAGACAGCATTTGTTAATTTTTGCTTTTGTTTTCTTAAACCTATTTCTATTTTTAGTTCAAATATATTAATTTCAATTTAAAAAAATTTTTTTCATTTTCATTTTTTTTCTTCATTTAGTTGCCAAGGCAGTATTTCAAAGTTTTCCATCTAATATTAATATTTTATTTCAGCTTTATGATCACTGAAAATGATTTTAAGAATTTTAGTTTGTTAACGATAACAACGCATAAGCTGACATCAGAGAATCATGAACATAGTACATTGTTAAATTATTGAAATATTAACTGCAAATCTCAGGTGTACTTCATGTAAATGTTTTAGGACGAATGACTAATAAAAATGAAGGAAATTCCTATTTTTTTTGTTTAGTTGTTTCCACTGACTCCTGTCCAGTTATATTTGGTCAATCATCCTTTCAGGGCACAACCACATTTCGAATAAACTTTGTCAGTGTTAACCTTCTTCCCATACCAATCCATTTAATAAGATGTTCTCCAAAGGACACAGTGGTCCGATGCAGTTCACTACGTTCAGCTCATTCATTATCCAAGAGCTGGGCCTCTGGATCCCAGGATGAAGAGGATGAGAAAGAGAGAGATCTCAGGCTGTGTGTGTGTGTAGGTCTTATTACGTAACCGTCTCTAGATCAGTTCAGTCACACTGGGAGTCTGGGATAGGTTTTCCGTGCGTCGGCACAGTCCTGTTTCCCTCTGCTTTGCTGATCTCTTTATCTTCTAAGCAAGCACGTCTGTTGCCCTCCTTTTGTCTATGTTTATTTTGAGTGTTTATGGTGAAAATAAAAATCACCATTACTGTGTCAGGAAGACCATGGATGAGTAATGATAGCATAGAGAGAGGCGTTATGGGAAAAGAGACGATTCATATTGGAGGACAGGAGCAAGGTCATACCCTGAAGCAAATGTGAGGGCTGTTCGTTTGTGTTCACAAGGGTTTTTGCTAAATCTTGAGACAGAATTTAATTGCAATTCTAGTCTAATGACACAATCATTAGAAATCTTGGTTGAAACTTGGGGTCAGATGAAATGAGAGTTCAGATAGGGATGCTGGAGAGAAACAAAAATGGTGATGAATGGAATTGAAAAAGAGAAAATGATTGTTCAAAGCTTCAAGCCATATGGGCGGCATTTTGTCTTCATATGAAGAATTTTGTAGGGAATTGGGGAAATTCAAGAAGAGGGACTCTGGGATTGATGATGTTTCGAGGCACCATGTGAGATGGAGGGAGGACCGCTGATTTGTCGAGCATCTGTTCTGGAGAGAAATGAGGCAGTGCTGTCACCCAGTGAATTCAGTGTCCGAATTCTGTAACATCTGTCCATTTTTGGTGTCATTTTTCATGTCAGTAGCAGTAAATAATTGTTTGGATTCTAACATGAACAAACACAAGTGGCTTTGAGTGTTTGAGGTTTATCTTCACAGACGTGCGTACACTATTCATATCTGCTTGTCTTGAGGAAATCTTACACAGTTCACCCTAATTCTCCCAACATTTTTCATTGGTCTGACTAAATGATAGTTTTGCTGTTGAGATGCAATGTTAAGTAAGCCTCAATGATAACACTTTTTATGTGAATTAACCTACAAATGGTTTAGCCTACTTGTTATAACATAATAATAAAAAAAAATTAGAAGTTTAAAAAAGTCACTGCTGCTATTTTTTCAGTGAAAGCATAAAGTGGACTATCAAGCTCCAAAATGGAAAAAAGAACGAAAGCGGAAAAAACTAACAAATAAATAAATAAATACAGAATGTTTTTTTTTTGTAAATATAAATAATGTTACATTATAAATGCATTTAATGTATTCATTGTAATCAATTTTATGTGTCCTTGCAGAATAAAACTATTAATTTCTTTAAAACCAATCTCGCCCAAAGAATTTGAACAGTAGTATAACAGTTGGGATGCATACATGGAAATAAAAAATAATAATTTGGATAGTATGTACTACTTTTCTGCTGCTTTTTAGAGCCTAACAGCTTCTGTGTTTTCACTATATTTTTCCATTGTTCAAGAAGCCTCTGTGCTCCCCAAAAGAAAGTAAGCCATACAAGTTTAAAGTGACATGAGGGTGATTAAATTAAGATTTTGGGGCAAAATTATTCCTTTAAATGTAATCCATTCTGATGTCTCTAATGTTTGTAAGGATTCCAGCTATGGGCTTCAAAGTATGTGTAAAATCCTCTGAATGGAAATTAACCCAGTCAAGTGAAATCTTACCTGAAAACCAGGCATGAGAGAAAGAGAGAAAAGGAGAAAGCGTCCCAGTAGAGGTCAGTAGCACAGTTCGGGCAGCTTGAAATTATGGGCACTTTGTAAATTTTGCACAGATAGCAGAAAATGACAAATGGCATGCAGAATGCAGCTCATGGAAATACATATCAGCACATGCATTTAAATTAAAGGAATAGGTGCAGTGTTATAATACCATTTTAATGGGCGTTGAACTACTTTGGAAAATATTTGAGTTTACATTAAAATTCAAAATAAAACCACAAAATATTCAAATATAATTAAGTACCTGTCCTTTGTAAAGTATTTATACTACTGTTTTTAAGTTTTAGGGTCAGCAGAATTTATTTATAATTTTAAAGACCTTCTTATGCTCACTAAGATGCATTTATTTGATCAAAAAGTAAAAACAATATTTTGAAATTTATGACGTTAAAGCTGAATTTTCAGCATCATTACTCCAGTCTTCAGTGTCACATGATCCTTCAGAATTCATTCTAATATGCTGATTTGAAGAAACATTTCCGATTCATATCAATGTTGTGCTGCTTTATGTTGTGGAAAATATGATAGGTTTTTATTTTAGGATCCTTTGATGAATAGGTACTTGAAAAGAACAGCATTTATTCAAAATGTAAACATTTTTGTAACATTTTATTTGTTCTTGCTGTCACTTTTGATTCATTTAATGCGTATTTGCTAAATAAAAATAAAAGATTTTTTAGGAAAAGAAAAATAAAAAATTCATACTGACCCCCAAACCTCTAACGCATTTAACTCATGGTTAAAACAATATAAAAAAGTATACAGTTTTCTTCAATAAAATAAAAATAATAGTAATAATTGTTGCATGTCATTGTGGGGATATTAAATTCATACTGTGATATTTTGGTCATGTCACCCACTCCTGTGACAAGCTGGTACAGTGGACAGGAGCTCTTAACGGTACACACACACACACACACACACATATATATACAGAGAGACAGATGCACACACTCACCCTTGTCAAGAAACAGATGGTGAGACACGTCTATTCTCAGACAGGCAGGTAAGGTATACAAACACAGACTGTGAAAGAACAAGACAAATGCTTGCATGCACACACACACACAGAATAATATCTAGTTGTATAATCATAAAAATGAACAATCACTCACTGATGATACCTGAATTCATTACTGGTTGATTGTGTGTGTGTAGCTCAGGTTTGCCCCTGAGGGTCTTCTGCACAAAGATAATACATATGCCTACATTGTGTGGACCAACTTAACAGTCCCCATGTGAAACTTCATAATAAACATACTAATTATTGTCTAAATGAAAATGTAAAAATGCAGAAAGGCTTGTGAGTGTGAAGTGTAATATCATTAGCTTTGTATAAAGACGATATGGAATGCTCGCTCCACTGTGATAGAAAAACAAATGGGCTTTTTGTGGTCTTACTTTCCTGTGGGTGTGACTTGAGATTGGTTTTAATGATGTTCAACCATTAGTATGAGTGACGTGACATTCAGCCAAGTATGGTGACCCATACTCAGAATTTGTGAAAACATAACTGTTTTCTACATTAATAATAATAATAAATTTTTCTTGAGAAAATCAGCATTTTAGAATGATTTCTAAAGGATCACGTGACACTAAAGACTAGAGTAATGATGCTGAAAATTCAGCTTTGATCACATGAATACATTAGATTTTCAAATATATTGAAAAACAATATTTCATTCGGACTCTGCATGAATCAGAGGTAAAAAAAAAAAAAAAACTATAAATACTGTTCAGTTTCTTGCACAGACCGATTGTTTTGTGTCTTTACACATCATTGTATTGTCACGAGCAACAGGGTTTAATTGGGTTTTGTGTATGTTTTTTTTTAGTTTTTTTATTGTATGTTTGGCAGTGATTCCCATCTACCTCCATTATAAGACTGACAGACTGCAACAGTTTGTGTGAAAAATCTTCATTTGTGTTCTACTGAAGAAATAAAGTCACCTACATTTTGGATGCCCTGGGGATAAGCTGATAAACATTAAGTTTTCATTTTTGGGTGAACTATCCCATTAGAATAGCTTAAATGGTTCTTTGGATTCCCATTTTCCACAAGTTGATATGATTCTTTAGGGTCTTAATGAAAATTCAGAAACATACTTTGGTTAAAATTTCAATGGTAGTGTAAAAAAACGCCAATTTTACCCTGTAAAAATAAGCTCTGTTTTCAGAAAGCTGTTTTAGTTCATGTTGCTTTAAATAATAATGAGCTCTGCTGACCCCACCCCTCTCTTCAGTGAGGAAGGAGCAGTACTGTTTACTTTAGCCGAGAAACTTGCTTACTAGCATATATTAGGAAAGGCATTTTGCAAAGATTCATCAAATACCCTAATACTTACTACTTCTGATGATGAAGCTCAATCTTGAATGATTTACGTGAACATACCCGCATTTAGGCAGATCGGGAACTCATTCCCTTCAAAAACGAAAGTAACGTTAATCCTCTGCGTCTTCAGATATCGGGAGATATCATCTCAGATATCGTGAGTAAATGACGACTGCTGTGTTCATTATTACAACAGAGCACCTCAATCGCTTCATCAAATACATTCTTGTCTTCCCCTGCACCGGAGTCAACACAATGGCGGACAGCTCGCAGCTCACTCAGGGCGGGTCTAAGGTAAGACGTCGATTAACTATTGTGGGAGGGGCCTGTGCTGAACTAAGTCATTCTGACAGGAATCTCAGAACAGCCTGATTTTAAAAAAGGGATTAAAAAAAAAACACTGAAGTCATCGAGGTAGTTAAAAAGCTCCTCGGTGGCAAGGCACCAGGGGTGGATGAGATCCGCCCGGAGTACCTCAAGTCTCTGGATGTTGTGGGGCTGTCTTGGCTGACACGCCTCTGCAACATCGCATGGCGGTTGGGGGCAGTACCTCAGGACTGGCAGACAGGGGTAGTGGTCCCTCTTTTCAAGAAGGGGGACCGGAGAGTGTGTTCCAATTATAGGGGGATCACACTTCTCAACCTCCCCGGGAAAGTCTATGGCATGGTACTGGAGAGGAGAATTCGGCCGATAGTGAAACCTCGGATTCAGGAGGAACAGTGTGGTTTTCGTCCCAGTCGTGGAACACTGGACCAGCTCTATACCCTTTCCAGGGTGCTGGAGGGTTCATGGGAGTTTGCCCAACCAGCTTTGTTTTCTGGATTTGGAGAAGGCATTCGACCGTGTTCCTCGCAGCATCCTGTGGAGGGTGCTCTGGGAGTATGGGGTTGGCAGTCCCCTGCTTTGTCACCGGTTATGTTCGAAATATTTTAGAGGAATTTATAGGCGCAGCCAAGGGCCAGAGAGTGTCCGGTTTTGGGGACCATACGATTTCGTCGCTGCTTTTTGGCATCCTTAGACCAAGACCTTCAGCGTGCACTGGGACGGTTTGCAGCTGAGTGTGAAGCAGCTGGGATGAGAATCAGTACCTCCAAGTCCGAGGCCATGGTTCTCTGTCAGAAAAGGGTGGATTGCCCTCTTCAGGTTGGTGGAGAGTTCTTGCCTCAAGTGGAGGAGTTCAGGTATCTTGGGGTCTTTTTCACGAGTGAGGGAAGGATGGAGGCGCTCAGAGTAGAGCCATTGCTCCTCCACATCGAGAGGAGCCAGGGAGGTGTTCCAGGCAAGTCCCATCGGGAAGAGGCCCCGAGGAAGACCTAGGACATGCTGGAGGGACTATGTCTCCCGGCTCGGGGTCCCCCCGGAAGAGCTGGAGGAAGTGGCTAGGGAGAGGGAAGTCTGGGCGTCTCTGCTTAGACTGTTGCCCCCGTGACCTGGCCCCGGATAAGCGGAAGATGATGGATGGATGGATGAAAAAAAAAACAGGCAAAAACTATTTGTCAATAGGACAAAAATAAACTTGAATAATTAAAAAAAATGTACAGAATTTAATTTTTCCAATAAACATATCTGTTTGAAAGATGTTATATGTATTATTCTTGGAAAACAAGGCATACATACTAATTTAAAAAGGTATTTTGTTCCAGATATACTATAACATTACATTGGTTGTCAGTGTAGCATAATAATAAATGTTGCATGAAATGCTACACAGACCCAAAGACAACAACTTGGTACTCCCCACCATGAGTGCTCAAATGAGCACACAAACACACACACAATCTGTGCTGCTGTTGTGGACCCCTTCGGTTCCCTGAGGTTCATCAGTAGTCTGCTCACTGCTGGAACACACTGCTTATCGTCTGCTGTTTGCTTTGCCACAACTGTAAAACAGGTTGGTCTACAGAGAGACCAAGACAACCTTTCCTTCTCCCACCACATCTGACTTCTCAATCTCTCCTCCCGCCTAATAAATTTATTCTCTCTGTCTAGCATTCACAATGCACAATAAAGACTTTGTTTAGAGTAGAAGTCAAGAGAAAAGATGTTTAGGATGTCTGCCTGCTCATTCTGTAGGTCTGTAGTGATGTTTTAGATGTTGAACGAATCTTTCAGTAAACAAATCATGTTCACTTCCATGCACTGACATGACATCTAGTACATCTCCAATCTAATTTTTGGGCTCGGTTGACAATATTCATTACAATATATATGTATTTTGATGTACTGATATCAGTTCTTAGATTCTAAAAATTATATTGATGCGTGAACAAAACTTCACTGAACATTATTTGTTACGCACCTCTCATCATTTCTTTCTTTAATGAAACAATGTCTCAGCTTTCAGATTCTGTCCATTTTATGACTAAATTCAAACAAGAAAATATTTTGGCATGCTTTAATCAGTGTGATGTGACCACTGTTCTGCAAGTTGATGGAAATAACCAATCATCTCTCATGCTTTTTACTGCTACTAGTTATATATACATGAATGGACATCAGAAGGTATGTTGAAAGAAATAATACAGATTTATAAAATGCTTTGTGTCTATAATAATCGCTTAATAGGTCATTCAGCTGCAGAAAGATGTCAATAAAACAGCTTAAAAACAATGTGCGCGTAACACAATACAATTACCTCAGGAAAGCTAATCAGTATCAATAACTCATAAGTTAGGAAGGAAAATACCTTTAGAAAGCAGCATTTTGCTAAATATAGGCTCTGTATTCTTTATATTTTTATTTAATCTGTTAGTGTCAAATTTATTGTATGTTTGAATAAATCTGTCTTTAAAACAAGTATTTAAATGTATATATTTAAGAAAGAAAATGGAGTAGAAACATTAAAATGTTATCTAACACTGCCTTACAGGCAATTTAAATGTTTCTATACAATGTTTTTGATCTGTTGATCAGTATATCTAAAAATAGCTTAAATGCAAGTGAATTTGCAATTTAAATTTGAATTTTCTACCAAGAGAATAAGTTTCTTGTATAGTTTACAGCCTTACCTTAGAGATAGTTTTCCTTGAGAAAAATGTACATGTACTTTACCTGATATATCAAAATGAATTAATATTGAATTGAAGCAAATCAAGAGCTTGTGAATTGGAATCTAATCCCTGATAAAGATATTATATACTGTAGAGTATTATAGTATGCTATTCCAAACATAGCCCAATTATTGTGTGTGTGGTTGCTGGTGCATGTTGAGCACCATGTGCACTCTGAAGAGGATGTGGTGGAGATCTGTGAAAGGCCTGCGGATGCTGGTGCTCATTGAAGATCAGTGAATTATTCACAGAATCTAGCAAGAAGCTTTTTAAGGACTCTACAGATTACACCGTAAAAGGCATATCATTTCTGGCTGCTTTTATGTGTCACCACAGAGTACTGTCTCTGTTTCCAAAATCTAGTAAGCTGTCTATTGCCTACGTGCTGGCTTCTAAGACAACACCTTTATTAAAATGGAACTCATAAGTGACTTTTTTTAAACATTCTATAGATGTGTTTTCATGCATGTGATACTCTAATAAGCATGAAGCATTTGTGCATATATTAAGTAATATAATACATTTTTTATGTGAGTTTGGATTTTTTTTTTTTTTTTTTGCATGTGTGATTTTTGAATTAATTATACAATTTAGACTTTTTTTTAGCATGGCAGTGCATTATGGGAAAGGCTTTTGCATTAAAGATAAATGGTGTTTCTGAATTTGGCCTTCAGAAGCTATCTTAAAAGACATTTCAATAATCAATATGATGACATAAAATGCTGCCTACATAGGAAGCTTTGGAACAGAGCCATTTTGGTACGCATATGGATCTTGCAATTTGCAGTGATTAGAGGGGAATAGCGTTAGACTATTTGCCTGGAAATTCTAGAAAGGATACTAAAGAAAATGATATTGCATTACTGTTAGAACTGTTGGAGAAGGTATGAAAGTTTGACAGAAGTGGAAATGACCTTGTAATCGGGCAGAAAGCAGTCCGCTGTGAATGATAAGCCTATATCTGCTGCACACAGTGTGTTCCCTTGTGCCTGCCAGTGAGTTTGTGTATGTTTACCACATATGAGTTCATGTGGGTTGTGTTGCACGTGCGTTTGATGATGGGTTTTGGCCAGGGGCAAAGGTGCAAATGGAAGAAAAGGGAAGGGAAAAGTATGATTAAGCCTGTGTGTGTTTTTTAATTAATTAATTATGCATGGATGAGAAAGTGAGAGAGAAATGTGAGGATATTTTAGGCTAAAAATGGCCCTCATAACTGAATAATTTCCCTACAGGCACACAGTGACAGATAACGTATGACTCGTAAGCCCTAGACGCCAAAATTTTCAAAGAAATTAATAATTGTATTCAGCAAGGATGCTTTAAATTGATCAAATATTCCACAAAAATATTAAGCAGCACAACTGTTTTAAACATATAAGAAATGTTTGTTATATCTGACGAATCATGTGGTACTGAAGACTGGAGAAATAGCTGCTGATAAATAAGTAAAATTAAGAATGTAAAATATAAATTCAATCAAACTGTGTTTTGGAAAATTGAGCTATACTATTGTTAGAAGTTTGGGGTTTTTAAAGAAAATAATTGTATTGAGCAAGGATGCATTAAATTGATCAAAAATGTTTTTTGTTTTTTGTTTTTGTTTTTAGAAAATGAATTTTAAACCTTTTTTTTACTTTCTGTTCATTGAGAAATAAAGAAAACTGTATTACAAATTCTACAAAGTGATGCTAAAATTTCAGCTTTGCATCACAGGAATACATGTATTCAAATAAAAAACTGTTATTTAAAATGTCTATTATATTCCACAGTATTACTGGTCAGATAAATGAAACCTTGGCGAGCACAAAAGACTGCTTAAAAAAAAAAGTATTACTTAAAATCTGTGAGAAATCTGCTTGCAAAATAAGGGTTGAACCTATATGATTGTGAAGTGTCAATATGTCACTTCAAACATTGTTGTCAAAAGTCATATGTCGTCATCAAGTCTCTATAGTGAGTATCAGCCTTTGCTAAGTCATAGTCATACACCCTTAAAATTCTGACCCAAATCAGACTCAAGTTCATGTGCAATAGTGTTTTTATATTCCATTTATGTGAGCGTGTATCTGAGGTTAGTCGTCAGCACTTCTGTCCTTTAGCGGATGACAGCTCCAGTGCATCTCTCAGTGGATGGACGCTGATTAAGTGGCTGCTGTTTGTGGATGTTTTCTTGGGTTTGTGATTACTCAGCAGTGATTCACAGGGAGAATTCAAATGCCACGGTGGCCACCAGCACGGCTGTCCCAGCCCTGGAGTCAGAGTGGATCAGCTGGCAGCCGAAGAGAAGCCACGCTCTTATTATTAAGAGAAAACCATGTTTTTATCTGTGTACAAACTGTACACTGGAGCTGGGTGATTAATAATTGATCATTTTGGCTTCTAATGATAATGAAAACAAGATAATTAAGTTAAAATGATTATTTTGCAACTTTCCATTTGTTCGCTCTTTATGTTATTTCATGTTATAAATCCAACGCAACCCTTTCCAATATAGCGGTGCACTTTAGCTCCTTCCTAAATGTTTTGTAGTTTTCAGTAGTTTGGGAAATTGCATTACAATATTCATCTTATTTTTATTTATTTTTTCTTACATTGTTTTATTTATATACATATGTGTTATATAGTAATTATTTATTTTGTTTTTTATTATATTTTATTTTTTGTTCCTTTTAGTTTTATTTAATTAAAATTTAATTGTTTAATTACATTTTTTATTTGTTTTCAATTTAATTATACTATTACTGTATAGTTTATAAATTCTGAATTTCAAGAAATCCACTTTCTTAAAAAATATGTTTATTTTAAGTTCAATAAATGCACGATGTTTCTAAAATCAAGCAGTCCTACTATAGCTACTTTTCATATTTAATCAATATAATATTATGTGTACCATATGTTTGTGTGTGTGTGTGTGTGTATATCTATAAACTTATAAGTCTGTCTTTCTGATATATTTTTAATAGGTAGCCTATCTTGTATTCAAAGCCCCATTTTAAACATTATTTTTATTTATTTATTTATTTACTTATTTATACAGTATATATTTATTTAAACTTTCTGGCAAATTATGGTTACTGTGCATTTGTGTATTTCTACATTTGTATATTGAGTATAGCAAATATATGCACATATTTACGCAAGTCTTAGTGTTGGCTGTTGTGCAAACAAAGATCTCACTGGATTATGAGTTTGGAAATGTAAACTGATATTTCCTACTGACACACATGTGGATCTATGTGTGTGTGTGTGTGTGTGTGTGTGCAAATACTTGGGCTTGGTCAAAAAAAAATCTGCTATTGTTAGTTGTGCTCTCCTTGTTTCAAAAATGAATCAGCATTGTGTTTTTCAGCACAAGATTTCTCACGTCTTTAGCTTCAAACTGAAAATCAATGGAAGTGTGCATGGACTCCAGTTGAAACACTTGCTGTTCATTTAGGAATCTCCAGTTTAATCTTCTGTTTCTGGGTTTTAAAGTTGGCTTTTCAGTTGTTTTGAGTGTGTGCGCTTCGCTCAGGGGCTTTATTGCCTGAGACTGTGCTCTAATAGAGCCGGGGTAATGAAGTTAGATAAATGCCAAGAAAAGATGCTTAGCTCCAGGTGAGAATTTAATGTGCTCATAATTGGGGTAATTTTATGACTCAGGATAATATACATATCCTCAAGCATTATAATTTTATTATATTTGAATGAAACCTAATTGAAGCATCTTCAGTCACGTGAAGCCTCATAAAATGCAACTGTCCTGAACTGCCTCCAATTTAAAATAATTTTGAGGACCAAAGAGGCTTGTGTGGGAAGCAGGTGTTTTGTATCTTGTTATTAAATTCTGTGTACAGTAATGTGCTGAGAGCTGCAGAACATTTACAGTGTTTGTACTGTACTGTTGTTTAGTTGCAAACCATATCTCTTCATAAAAGTGGACCACAAAGTTTCTGTACAGAAATAAGCCATGAATGAATTATGCATCAATCACAAAGGGTGTGTTTTTTGGGGGGACGTAACGTCCAATAAACCAATCAGTCTCATGCCCCATCCCTTTTAAAAGCAGTTGTGCAAACGCCATGGTGGGTTTGCTATTTACATGGCAGAATGTAATTTTTAAAGAGGTCATATGATGCTTTTTTTTTTTTTTATATATATCATTAGTTTGTGTATTTGTTTGTGTATTTAAACTTATAACAAAACATACTTACTGTTGCTGATTCAGAATCAGCAGATTGTTGAAAAGATAAAGAATATCTCTTTGGATTTGAGACTTTGCAACTTTACAGATCTTCTTTATGCATCAAGAGCTTGTAACACTCCAAAGAGAAATGAGTAATTGAAATTACATCATATGACCCCTTTAAAAATGTGTCCTTGTGTGTGTAAAAAAAAGTAAAGTTTATGTGCAATGTGCTCTCGCCTATAGGCGCATATTACTAACATGTTCTTCAAATAACAAAGAAAAACTATTGTGCCAGACTTTAGACCAGGTTTGATTTGGTCTATGACGCAGTCTATTTGCAGTTCCTCAAAATAGCAACACGCCAACAGTGTGCCTGAACACACCTCTTTTTTAGACCGGCATGCCCATGGAGGCACAATGGGCATAAATGCATTTGCTGTTTAAACAACGCGGCGCAGGACGGGAAAATGAGAACTGCGTCAGGCTGAAACTAGCAAAAACACTTGCGCCATGCCTTGCTCTGGGTTTATGATAGGGCCCTTTTATTAAAAGTTTGTTTAAAAATTTCTTGGTGTATATTTGACTGAAAATTTTGCTGTGATTTTATGATCATATATGGATGAAATCTAGTGCATTATAGGCCATGTCCTCATTATATGGTATTTTAATGCATTTGATTAATTATGAAACACAATTTTTCTAGCCATTTTGCCTTTTCCCCCCCAGCATAACTGAAAAACTGGTGATTTATTAAGAAATATTCAAGGCATTTTTTTTATGTTTTCTTATTGAAATGCTTCAAAAATAGTATTATTTTATTGGAAATCAATATGACATTCCAGCAGGCTTATATACAAATGTATGTGCACACACATATGCTTTACATGAATTACATATACATTTCTATTGGTATATGTCAGGATTATTTCAAATTTTGGACTTTATTGTTTGTTTTTTATTTATTTTTTACTTTTTTGTTTTTTAACTTTTGTGCAAGAGTTTGTAAAGCTATCTTGTCTAGACAAACTTGACCAATTTCTCCCTATGAATCCAAGTCTACAATTTTTGCACAAGGTTTGATAATCCAGGCACTTCTTAATATTTCTCTAATTTAAATGTTCTGAGAATATTATTTATTTGGCTTTCCATCATGTTAGTCTTTCGTACTGTATCTTTAAAAGTAAAACAGTTCCTTAATGACATCATCCTCTAGGAAGTGATGGAGTTTTGGAGGGAAAACAAAATAACAAACATTAAGAAGTATTTTCAATGGATTAGATGAGTTCTGTGATTAGATGGTTTGATAATATTACAGAAAATGTAAATATATTTTAAGATTATTTATTTGTATGGGCAACTACAGCTGCTGGTCATATGATTAGAATATCATCACAAAGTTGATTTATTTCACTAATTCCATTCAAAAAGTGAAACCATATATTAAGTGATATCATATATTATATTCATTCATTACACACAGACTGATATATTTGAAATGTTTATTTCTTATTTTCTTTTAATTTGTCAGTACTGAATAATTTCATCACATCCCACAGCCATTCTAGAAAATAATAAATTTGGCCAGTGCAGGTTAGACATTGGTTAGGTTTGGTTTGATTGGTTATGTTATTATATACATCCGTTTCAGTTACGATGTCTCCAATGTAATCAGTAGACCCTTATTGTTAATGTTGTACATTAAGTTTAACTGCTTCAGCTTTCTCTAGCATTTGTATCTCAAGTTTTACCTTTCAGAAACTGATATAATGACTTGAACTTGTGTTAAAATCATTACCGTTGTCTCCAGTTGTAGACAGGGTTAGCGTAGCATTAAATTATTGTCATAGTAAAGAGCTAATGTGCTACTACAGCGTTCTCTGTTAGATCCTGCATTCAGCTCTGATTTGTGTT
Organism: Carassius auratus; assembly: GCF_003368295.1. Classification (NCBI taxonomy): domain Eukaryota; kingdom Metazoa; phylum Chordata; class Actinopteri; order Cypriniformes; family Cyprinidae; genus Carassius; species Carassius auratus. The sequence continues at coordinate 6,089,247 of NC_039249.1, read as the reverse complement.
GAATTTGTACTCTATAGCCTTTGATACCTGCACGTTTATTCATGCTATTAGTCATGCTAAGCTAACTCACCTGTCTGTTGTTTCGCATGCGGTATCTGGGCCAATTTAGAAGCAATTTAGTGTTCAGAGAGTTTCTTACATCACAGAAAGACGTGATTATCCGTGCCCGCATGGTTTATTATTATAATTTCACGCTGTGTGTTTTGCCGAACGGTTATGATAATTGGTGCACCGTGTGGAGGGTGAAGAATGACGTTGATTTGAGAGTTTATTACAATAATTCATCTCTGAGACTAGAGAAATGTCCTCTTCAGGATTCAGAGGTATATCAGGCGTTTTATCATGATAATAATATATCATTTGCAGTGGGCTGAGCACGCACTGGTCTCACCGTCACCATGGCTCAGTCTAATAGAAGCTTGTGCTCCAGATACAATAGGAAGGGCGTGATCAGCTACCGTGGTATAGAACAATCAGCATCTGCTTACCATAAAATATATGTTTGTTTGTTTTTTTGTATATGGTTCACCATGATAATCATTATAGATAGATGGATGGATGGATGGATAGATGGATAGAAATTATGTATATGTTTTTCAATAACATGGAAAATGTAGTATACATGTAATAAGTATTTATGTACGTGTGTGAGTGTGTGTGTGTGTGTGTGTGTGTGCGTATATGTAAATACAAATACATTATAAATACATTGGATATTTTTATGCTTTTGAGCAAGAAATGTATGTTCACCATTGTGGCATTTAATTAAAAATAAAAAACTCAACAGTATTATTGTATTTATATATATATATATATATATATATATATATATATATATATATATATATATATATATATATATATATATATATATATATATATATATATATACATATATATACATATACATATATATATATGTATATATATATATATATATATATACATATATATATATATATATATATATATATATATATATATATATATATATATATATATATATATATATATATATATATATATACTATTTTTTCATAATAGATAACACCTTTGATATTAAAGCCCAATTTTCTGCATGCATCACTTCCGTCTACTAAGTAAATTATGTTGCTAAAAAGTGTTGATCATCCTTAAGAAATCAATCTAATGTGCTCATTTGGTACTCCAGAAAGCTGTTTTTAATCATTTGCACGGCTGAAAAGGTTGTTCTGCTCAATGTAGTGTGGAAACAGCAGTGCGGGGTCATTTTTCAGTCGCTGAAGTATTGAGTACACCTACTGTAAGTCACTGCAAACTCTAATTTTGATTTAAAAGATGGTGCAAGAAACTGTTTTCTAGAAACTCAATCATTATTTTGTGAGATGAAGGCCACACAGTTCTATTTTGGTGGAATAAAGTAGTAATTAATAATAAGTCTGGCATCAGTCCTAAACAGCAAGGCTAATATTATTAAACATTCAGTAATGATTGCAATGGACCATAACCTTTGTAAGCTCTAGAGCAGAGGGAAATTATCAGTGAATAACATCTTACATCTTATTTCAAACTGTTTCTCACACAAAGCCATTGTAAGACTTCAGAAGATTTGGAAAGTAGAGTCAAATGTACTATTGTCATGGTGCTTTTTTGTCCTGTTTAAACTTGAATCTAAAAATTCATTATTTTTTCCATAGTAAAATAGCAAATAAATGGTCTAAATGACATGAAGGTGAGTCAATGCGATTGTAATGATGAATTTGTATTTTGTGGATAAAGCAAAAATCACAGATCTTCTGCCATTTTTCCAAATGTTTCAAATTTTTCCAAATGTTTCAGAAGTTTCAAATGCATTGTAATGCATACTGCATAATGCAAACTGTCCTGTTTGAGAGCTTCTCCATGCACTGTCTCCCTTTTGTATTGTTAAATGCTTGTTGCATTAAATGACTTACAAGTTTCAGATTAGTTCAGTATTTTCCTGATTCTGTGTGGATGTTGGTGGAAGCAGCTGGCTCTGTACCTGTAGGTTTTCTTCTAGTCTTCAGGCACTGTAAGGACCTATGTGGCCCCACGTGGGGAGCACAGACAGACAGCTAGAGGACATATACTTTAGGAAGCAGACAGGCATCGGATGGTCAGATCAGATGTATTTGTGTTTCAGTCTCTTTGCAATGGACTCAGCCGTCACAAACAATCAATCAACTCGCTGCAAGACACATGCACATAAATTCACACATTCCCACTGGCCACCTTGCTGGTGACGAAACCATAAAACAATGATAGGAGCAAAGTTTTATACAGTTGAGAAGATTTTTCTGTACTATTTTTACCTGTTTATACACAGTGTGATTTGAAATATCTGACACAAAACAGAACTATATAGAAAATGTGTACTGTGTAGATGAGATGTTTTTATGTTTTTGTACAAGAAATGCATGCTTCTGGTCACCAAGGTAGCTTTTTAATAATAATAATAAAAAAGAGTAAAAAACATTAACATTTTGCCCCAAGATTGTGTCCTTTCTTTCTTTCTTTCTTAATTACATTTTTGCAGCATTATTGAAGTTTTGCCTTTTTATTGAAGAAAGCCAAACTTTCTCCTGTTACATAACTCGCTTTACTTCTGTCGGATGGACAGAATGTCTGATAAGACACTATATACACTCTGCTATTTTTTTCCCTTTGTTTTCTAAACAAGTTTTTAAACAAGTCTAAACTGCCATGACTGATTGCAATAAACAACCACTTAGCAACCATCCCGTGCACCTTAGCAACCACATAGCAACACTCTGGCCTCATGGCAGTGAGTTCTGTGCTGGCAAACACCATTCACATTTTCTACAGACAATTTAACATCCAGTGGTATCAGTCTCACACCCTCGGGGAGATTGTTTTTGCTGAAGCTCATGAGGCAGATGTGGGCTCATGTGTTCACTAAACGCTCTGTCAAAGCACGCTTTACAGTTGTGTTCACGGTGCTCAAAACACAGATTTTTCAGCAGTCACCATGATCGGTGAGATCCTTTCAGAAATCTGTTACAAACAGGTAACAGCTGTCTTTACGTCACTTTCCGAGCTATTGTTTTGAGTCGTCCGTTCAGCTGTGGTGATGATAAACAAGCCGCATCTTCCTCTCAACAGCCATTCGAGTCGACTGTGAAATGGCATTTGAAAACATACCAGTCTGTCTCATTCAATTCCAATGTGTCCTCAAATTCAACATGCAATGCATCATCACGAGACAGGCTTGGGTTTTCCCGATATAGCATTGCTGGTGTTATTTCCTCAAATTACAAGAGTTTCCCGCTTCATCTGTTCTAACTGAGTCACTAACTATTATATGAAGATGGTGAAATGCCAAAACTGATTGCTTTTCAGTAATAATAATGCAGGTTGATCCTACCGAGGCTGTACAGTATTTTCTAAGCGTGTTATAAATCTATGGTTCTTAATTGGTCCGTTATGAATTGGGACAGCCAGGAAAAACATCTGCTAATAAAATGCATACTAAAAACTAATAATAAAAATTATAGAATCTTGCATTAAAAAAAAAAGGTTTATGCAACATTAAAACGGACAAGAAAAAGATTACCATTAGAAAGATTAGAAAATTGATTGGTTGTGAGACCATACACTTGTCCTCGAGAAAAAAAAAAAGGAAACCTTACAAGATGTAACCCATACTGTATTTTAAATAGACGTTTATTGATTTGGTTTATGTACATTAAAAAAAAAACATTTCCTAACTTAGTAGTATTTATTATATTTTACAAAAATAATAAGACATTTTTGTTTAGATTTTTGAGTTACAGGTATGTTGGATTTTGAATTGGGAATCAATTATATTTGAAACAAATACAAATATGAATTCTTGATCATCAAACACACTTAATGTTTTTATTTGTATTATTTTAAATGTATTTTATTTATAAAAATATATATTTATAGTATTATAGTATCAGGCTTTCCTTTTCCACTCATTTATTTCCTCCTTCATTCTGTATTCTGTCACTCAAGTGGCACTCAGTGTCTCATCTGTCATACTCCTTTATGAGCTGCCATCACTCTCGTTCTTTCTTTCTCTCGCTCCTGTGTGTCCTCTACCTACACACCTCCTGCTCTTAAAACACTCTCTTTCTCTTTCATCCCCTCGTCCACTTCATCCTCCACTCCCAGCTGACCTTCCCACCCTTTTCAATCCTCAACAGCACTTACTGTCTTAACTTCAGGCTCTTGTCGTCTCATCTTCCATCCTGCATCTGTCTGTTTTAATTTCTCTCTATAAAATATATCCCAGTCTCTTCCTTCTACTTCTCAAGATGAGATGTTTTCCACCCTCTTTCAAACAAACTAGGTCCAGGCCAAAAAAATAGTAGGCTCTGACTGATGGGATGGGTTTTGATTGACTGACTTGCAACTTTCAGGTGACAGCACGCAGGTTTTATTATTTGTGGTGTTTACAATGCACCATGCTGACAGAATGAGCACGTCTGAGAAAGAACTAATCACTGAATTTGCCAAAATTATTCGTTCATTTGTTCGTTCCTTCAACCAAATGTATTTTATAATATACCAATGTTTAAATAATATTAAATAATATATTTATAAATTATATTGTTTGAATGTAAATTAAGATAATATTTTTATTCAAATAATATACATTTTATATTTTATGTTATTTGAATTTTAGATCGTATTTTAGAATTTATTTATTTATTTGTTTAGATTTAGATTATATTATTTGAATTTGTTTTAGATTATTTGAATATGGAATAAATGGAAATTATAAGGAATTATAATAAAATGTAATAAAACTATAAAAACAATATACTATACAGTAACATAAGGTAATATAGATATAAACATATCGTTTGAATATAAAATAATCATTTTAATTTATTTAATTTGAATTTAAATTCAGATAATACACACTGAATATTCTGTGATTTAAAAATTAAGTTTATATTGTAAATTAGAATTTATTTTTTATTTTATTATTTTACATTATATCATTTTCATTTATTTAATGTCGTTTGAATATGGAATATATTGAAACAATATATACACTTTAAAATAAAACAAATTAATGTAACATCTCTATTATTTTAATATGTTTCATTTTATATTCAAACTATTTTTTTTACATTTTATATTTTCATTTATTTTATATTAATGTGTTTTTTTTATAAATACTTTTATATATATTATTAATATACAATTAAAATAATAGTTGCAAATAAATTAAAATAAATATTTTGGACAATTTGTTTTTTCCTGAATCATTTTTGGTGAATATGTTTCATGAAATATATAGAGGAAGTCAATCAATAAACTCAGCTGTACAATATTATTCAGCTAGAAATGACTATTTGTGATTTCATTTCTCTGCATTCTTACTGCATGCGAAGTGCAGTCTCATTTGTGGCTGCTTTTATTTCGGTTTCTGAAAGTCAATAATGAATTAATGTTTTTTTTTTTAAACCTTAGCCAGTAATGGTCTCGGAAATTGATTTGTCCAAAGGTGTGGGGAGCTGGAGGGTAACACTTACAGGCCTCACTGAACACATGCAAACCACAGAGCCTCACTGAGACACTGGGCTGTGTTTGATTAGCTCAGTTTGACTGAATGAATGGGCCTCTCTGAAACACACACCATTATAAGCGCATGAATAAAGCAGCCGAGCGAGTCGCCTGCTACATGAGCCACGTGTGGAGAAACTGAGGCGATTCGACAAAGCTTTACCATTATTGCAAATAAACATCAGTGCGACTGATCCCTGAAACATTAAATATAATGTCCGTTTTATCTTATTGGTGGATAACCAGTTGGAGACTGCATGAGGTAAATATTGCAGACGGATAATGAAGAGAGTTGGATGGAGGGAAAGTGAAGTGGTGTGTAGGTTTACATAGGGTGAATGTTATTAAATATTCCTGAATTAATTTTGTTATGCTTACACTGGGAAGATAACCCCCCCTAGGAAGAATAATCACATATGAAATGTCACTAATGTTGAAATTGTTTCTCCGAGCCAGCGATGAGTTTCAGTGAAGAGTCAATAAAGTGACCTGCTTCTCCTGAAAAAAGTAGGGCCCTATGAAATCTGTTTTATTTTCCTCATATTTTCTGTTTTATTATTTCCCAAATTCTTTGTATTTTTGTTTTAGGTTCAATTTGAATTTTTTTTTTTTATCTAATCAATTTAATTTATACAATTTGACAGTTTATTCCAAGTATATCAACATAAGGTTTATTCGTTTTATGTATTTATTTTTTATTGTTTTTATTTAAACAATTTGCTAAGACAGCATTTTTTTTTGTTTTTGTTTACCTTTCTATTACTAACAATATAAAAGCAATCGTTATAATACTTTTTGTATACATTAATTCCTTTGTTTAACCGTTCTATCTGATTATTAGACAGACTTCTGTCTGTATTAGACAGAACTGTTAATGACAACGGTAAACAAGACGGAGAGTGTTAGCACTGTGTGCGCTCAGGTGCTGCCAATCTCAGTGCTGTCAAAATAAAAGTCGCGCCTCGAACACATCTGCCAAGCAGGAAAATGTATCGGTTGATGCCGATATCTTAAAAATATCGGCCTTGGCGATTTATCGGTCGACCACTTATCTGGAGGTTGCTTCACAAGAGTTTCATTGTTTGTCTAGAGACAGTAAAGAAAAAATACATGTTTAAAAGATTAAATAATTAGGCTAACAGAGATGACGTATGATTCATCTGTAAGGTATTTCACAGGGATCTCAAGGCATTAAGGCACATTTTTCAACCTGGATTATGTAAGCCACAAGGTGTGAGTTTGGACAGGAATATTGGCTGTGCGTGTCGTGACTGTAGGGGGGCGCAGCATGGCTCCCATCTGGCCTCTTCAGGGGTCCTGTACGCAGAGAGGGGCTGGCAGGTCGCCTCCAGCTCATAATCTAGCAGTGCTTTTGCTCTATAGCTGCATTCACACAGCTGTCAGTCCACTATATTCCATGCATACTCTGTCTATACGATTCAGGGTGTTCATATGTCAGTATGTGTGCTTCCTGCATGGGAGCTGAACCCTGGTTGAGAAAAGTACAGTTGATAATGAGAGCACTTTACTGCATCCTGCTGACTACTTCTATGCTTTCACTATTTCTTAATCGCTCCCATAGCTTGTGCTATTCTGGACGATGTTTGGAACTTTGTATTGCTAGCACTTATTGTGTTATTGCCTCCTCAAAATTAATCGCTGCTTGTATTCCTTGTTGTAAGTTGCATTGGATGAAATCATCTGTTAAATGAATAAATGTAAATGCAATGCTAATAGACTGTTTGCTTATGCAAGGAGTTTATGTCTGCATCCTTTAACCAAACTTTGAGAGCAAGTTAATATGCACTTGCTTCACCTTTTGTGTTGAGTTGTGGTTTGCAAGTAATTTCAAAGATATAGTTTTGAACTTGTTTTGGATTCATTGCTTCATCTTTGAGACCAAGCTGTGAGAATCTGTGTTTCTGGGTCTCGCTCAGAGAGGAGAAAAGAGGAAGTGATTTCAGGTCAGATGTTTTTCTGTATTTTCCTTATTTGAAATTAAATAAATGTTGACTGATATAAAATAAAATAAAAATAGATATACAAATACAAGATGATTCAAGACCTTTGTCAATTAGGACTTTCATCAGTGATTTTTTTATTGATTAATAAATGGGTTTGGGATGTTTGTCAGAATAGTGGCAGACGGAGGAAAGTGTTTGGGAATCATAATAATAATAATCCCAAATGTAGTAAGAGCATCAAGCTCAAGCAATGTACCTGTGACAGCTGAAATCCCAGCAGGACATTTTGCTTTAAAAATAGATGAAGTTCTTTGGCGTAATATGATCATCTTTAGATAGAAAGTATCTTGTAATGGAAAGCCGTATTGTTTCGGGCCGCTGTCCGGCATCATTGCTCAGTATTACATAATCTTTGATTGGCTCATCACGATTGTTCTTTATTGGGTCAGACGTTTCTCACCGAGCCGGCCCTGCCGAACCATGTGGCAAATTACATCTATTTCATCACCACCGGGAGAGTTTCAGATTGCTAGCCAGGTTGTTATTATAAAGGCAACGTGTTCCCAATAACCTGTCAGGACAAATAAAGGGTGAATAAATAAAATAGTAAAAATAGCAGACTGCTGTACACTTTGTCTTTGTCAAATATGAACAAAAAAAAAGAGCATTCGGTTGCTCCAGTTTCCAGTTATCTCCCAATCATGGAGAAATGCATACATAGTACAGTCATATTATTCTCGTTCTTCTTTCAAAACATTTTTATTTTTCACCTTTTTTTTCTTAAATCATTGTTCCCAAACAGTATTTTTATGTAGGGTTAGTATAGTTAGTTAAAACTAAAACCATTAAGAATAATTGTTGCTTAAAATAAAATAAAAATTACTGAAATTATATATATATATATATATATATATATATATATATATATATATATATATATATATATATATATATATATATATATATATATTAGGTTGGCAAAAGAACTTAATGCACTAAAAGAAGTAAGCCTGACTAACTAAATGATAATAAACTGAAAATAACTTAATAATAAACTAAACAGTTTATAACACCTACAGACATATATAAATAAACTGATAAAATGACAAAAACATTAATAAAGATTTACGTAACATTAAAATGCAAATGTTAAATATTTGAGTAAACTTGAAAATACAAAAAAATGAAAATATAAAAATATGATTAACATATTAATAAAAACATTCCTGATTTTCATCAACAAAATGTTCATAAAAATCATATTTTTGTTATTAAAATATATATAAAAAATATATAAAATAATTTTATTTGCCAATTTCTGATTTTCAATTAACTTTAAGAAAATAGCTAAAGCTAAAATAAAATAACAATTATAAAGCAATATTGACATATATTTAAAATAATAATAATAATGTAAAATCTAAAAATAAACACGTTCAAAATATTTTTACAATTAATAACAAATATGCATTTTAATAACAACTTTAAGTAATAAAGTTATTATAAGTATTATAGTCCATAATCCATTGTTTTACTGTAGTTTCAGTTTGCTAGCCAGGCTATTATCATAAGGTAAAGTTGTTCCGAGTAACCTGTCAGGACAAATAAAGGGTAAATAAATAAAATAGTCAAATATCATTCTGCTGTACACTTTGCCTTTGTCAAATATAAACAAAAACAAACAAAGAAAAACAACAAAACACATTTGGTTCCTCCATTTTTTTTTCTTCCTTTTTTTTTTTCATTTTTTCCAATATGAAAGAAAAATGCATTCAGTTGCTCCAGTTTTTTTCCCATCTCCCAATGATGAGAAACTCAGTTCCTCATATAGACACTAAGTTGATGACACCAGCAGACAGCTGGATCTTTGGGGACCGCGCGGGGCCCGAGTTAGCCTAAATAAGCCTCTTGACGGGCTGTGCAGACATGGAGGGCTGTGAATGGACTACAGCCTCTGTTGGCCCATCTGTAAGTAGGTTACTGGAGACCCAGAGCTCCCACACATTGCCGTCTCCTGCTGTTTGGGCGGTGCTTGCTTCTGACCCGCTGTCAGGGTTAGCATTTTAGACCTGGTCCTTTGCCCTGCGATTCTTCCAGATCTTTAGCAGTGGCTTTTATCCCGTTTTGTCCGTAGTCTGCACTTTGTCTTTGATCAGATCAAAGAGGCCTCAGTTCTGGCTGTAATTTAGCTGCTTTAAGGGCACTCACATCATCTGTTGATGCATGGTTTACTAAGAGCTTCCCTGTGGACCTGAAACCAGTGCACAAACTGAAAGCACTGTTCTAGAATGTACTAATGCATTTCTACCACTACCTACCTATCTATCTATCTATCTATCTATCTATCTATCTATCTATCTATCTATCTATCTATCTATCTATCTATCTATCTATCTATCTATCTATCTATCTATCTATCTATCTATCTATTATATATATATTAATAAGAATTTTCAGCATCATTACTCCAGTCTTCAGTGTCACATCAGGGCTTGCAAAATCGTTAGCCCGACGCCCCGGGGCTATTGTGTTTTCCAGTCGGGCTACCAAAATGTATCAGCACTCTGCCCGACGGGCTCTTAAATACTGATCTGCTGTGGGTCCTTAAAAACTCCTGAAGTGAGTTGTATCAAACTTAAGGCCATACAATTTTAAATACGATAAAATGGTATAAGAAATGTCTTAATAATAATTTCAAGAAGCCTTACATTTGGGGACGGAAAGACAAGAGTCGCTACATGGCTAGATTAAACTTCAAAAGGAAATTATTTCATTTTATAAATATGATTGCTGCAAGTTTCGAGTAAAAACGCATCGTGGATGTCTTTATTTGAATGTGTCTGAAGGGAACCGACTGTATTCAGAAATGTGTCGCTGGCATTTTTATTTAATTTTACCTGTAATGCAGTGTTTATGATCGCAGAGCTGCTTCGTGTACAGCCGTTACTGGGGAAACTGCAATATTTAATCGCTCTTCTTTGGAGCTGCTACAGTCCATTGGCCTTCGTCTCCTTATGCTAAAAACTGCTCTGCTACTGGCGTTAGCATTGATAAAGCATATAGGTGATCTGCAGATGCTCTCGGTGAGCCCTACCTGCCTCGAATTTGGGCTCAATGACTTCAAGTTCGTCCTGAAGCCATGGCATGTTTATGTCCCTAAAGTGCTCTAGTCTCCATTCAGAGCACAGGTGAAAGCTCTTTCATTGCTTCCCCCTTTGGAGTAGGACCAACAGCTAAATCTACTTTGCCCCGTCAGGGCATTGAGAATATACATTGAGCATTCCTCCCCATTCAGGCTGTCGTATCAGCTTTTTGGATGCTTCGGTGACCTCACCAGAGGGTCTCCGGTCACGAAGCAGAGACTTTCCAAATGGATAACTGAAACTATCAAGCTAGCATACTCTTCTTTGATCCTTCACTGCACCTTGAGAGTAAAAGCCCACTCAACAAGAGGAATTGCCTCTTCCTGGTCTTGGTCTAGTGGAGTTTCCATTGCACAAATTTGTGAGGGAAGTTCTGGCATTGGTCATTCCTTTAACAGCACGGTGGGATTTTACTGGTTTCCCAAAGCACCTTAGCAGACGCAGTACGAGTGAAGTATCATTAAGAAACGTACTCGGTTACTAACGCAACCTCGGTTCTCTTGAGATATGTGAACGAGTACTGCGTTGCTGGCTGTTCTATGTAGCTGCTTGAGTTGAAGTACCCTGAGGATCCTATGGTGAAGTTTACGCTTATATAACCTGATGCCTCGCTCATATTGGCGGGCTCCAGCAGGCTGTATCGCCATAGGCTCATTTTTAATACACTGCATGAACCAATGGCCGAGCAGTTACACTGCATTATTGAAAAAGGCTTCAGTATTCTGAGAAAAAGGAGTTTTCCCCAAAGTGTCTTAGCAGACGCAGTACTTGTTCCTTTATCTCAGAGAACCAAGGTTACGTTATTTCCTTTGAAAAAAAAGTTGTATATATATTGTGTATATTATTACCACAAACTGTTGTTGTTTTTATTGTAATTATTAGGGGTGTAACGGTACGATAAATTCACAGTTCGGTACGTACCTCGGTTTTAAAGTCACCGTTCGGTTCATTTTCGGTACAGTAAGGGAAAGAAATGCAAACATTAAACTGCAGGTTGTTTATTACTATAAAAAATTGAAAATGTAAAATTTGTTTACACTTTTTAAAAATACTTTTTAATAAAATATATATAAAATAAAACAGGATAAGAAATAAAATACTGCTGCAAAGTTCTCCACTAAATAAAATACTCTCAAACCAATATCATATAATAAAATATAATGAAAAATATAAATAAATAACTATGATTACAGTGCAGCATTACCAATCCCAGCTTGTAGGCCTGCTCATATTTAAATATATATATATATATATATATATATATATATATATATATATATATATATATTTAAATCACTTGAAATATGCAATCATGCATCTACTGTACATCATCAGCTGTTAAAGTTGGACTGAAATCTGTCAGTCAGTGCCATTATAGGCTCGTCCCGTCACACACGAGTGAAGGATCTGCTCTCGTGGCTTTGCTGTGGATCTGACCCACAAATAATCTTGTCAGTTATTTGGCCCAACCTTGTCAGAATCCTTGCTGCCGCTGCTTGAGAAATGTCCGAAGAGAAACGACATGGCCCCATTTGTCACACGTGCCATGGCCCAAAATGCGCCGGGCCACAGGGATGTTATTATTTGGGCCAGTGTCTCATAACAGACTTTATCAAGAGGATTTTCTCAACATTATTTACAGGTGATCATTGAGTTCCACTAAGCCACTAATTTGCTTATAAATTGGCTTATATATGTAGTGTCATATTGTTCGATTCACAGATCAGAGATCAGGGATGTGCGGCTTTCAGAATTTATTTGTGCATGAGTTTTAATTTCCAGTTAAGTTTATACAATTGAATTTATATGTAAGGAAGTAGTGAAATGAGAAGTTATTAAATTGTAAAATATTCTTAAAATATTACTACAGTATGTTTTACTGTATTTGCGATAAATAATTCAGTCTTGGTGAGCATTACAGACTATAACATTTTGAGTCAAAAAACCTTGTTGGAAAGTTTTCAAAAACAAAAATGTTGAAACTGGTTTATTTGAGTGTTTATTGACCTAGATTCCTCTTCCTGTCACTCAACTTCCTTTTTAGTGTAGCCAGTTTACTTCAAGTTCACACATGAATTATTTAAATGGGAGCCAGTTCTGAATTTTGCCCTGTCAGAGTAATCGTTCAGATTTGAGTCCATCTATTTCCAGGTCATTTTCTGATCCCTTCATCTTCTCCATATTGCTTCCTGTCTTCTCTCTCATTGTGTCTGCTTCTGAAAGGCCAGAAAGGCTAGATAAAGTTGCTAATGGTGCAGTCAGTGGGGAGCGGTTTTCAGATATCACCCCTCAGAGACACTTTTCATCTTTCACGGTACAGTGAGTGTTGCCAACAGACCAACAGAAGTGAAGACATCTTGTCTACAGGAGGAAAGATGAATTTCTGATCACTACGATCACTAGGACATAGCTGCTGTTTTTGTCAATGCCTTCTTGCAATGTCACACAGTATTATTTAAAAATAATTAGTCTTTTCACCAAAACTTTCTTTTTCATTTGTGGTGTGGTGATTTATTTCAGACAAAATGCTATGCCCAAATTTTATTTTATTTTTATTTATTTATTATTTTTTATTTTTATTGAATTATAATTCTTTAGGATTTTATTTGAGACTTGTATTACTCGTATGCTGTAATAATAATCATTTTTTAAATATTGAATTTTTTTAACCATCTTTCTTCATGTACTTCATCACTCATACACATCTGATTTTTTTTAATACTTTATATGCTTTATAATTTTTTATAAAGCTTGTTTCTTTCAGATTTTGTACTTGAGACCTTCATCACCCATGCAATATTGTATTCTATCTATTTTATTATTCTTTTTGTGTAAAACATATTTCTTTAGGATTTGCATACTATGCACACGATTTAATATTTTATTTTTATTGTTCAATGCATGTTTCTTTATAATTATCATACTCATACCATTTTTTTTTCAATAAGTAGTTTTCGAATAAAAATGACTAAAAACGATACATTTACTCACTTAAAATAGCTTAGAAGATATAACTTGTTTTAAAATAATAAATCTTGAAATAAGTTCATTTTGTCCTACCTCGATGGAAAATAGTTTTCTTGTTTTTAATGCAACTCAATAAATTATGTTAGATTTAAGCTTAAAAACAAAAAAAATATTTGCCATTGGGTCATAAGGAATAATTACACAGCTTAACTTCTCCAGTAAATGTATCTTGTTTATGTTTAGATATTTTAACTGTAAAAGCAAGAAACAAATGCTAATAAAAAAGTGTTTTTTCCAGGTCAGTCAGACGGTTTCTTCCTGTTTAGCTGGGGTATGAATCAGCCTTTATGCCATTAGTCAGACGTCTGGCTTCATAAGAGTAATATGCTGATAACATTAAATAAAAGGATAGAAAATTCCCATAACCTCAGCACACACTCTCTCTCGCACATTTATCTCCTCTTCCTCCTCTCACTGTAATTTTCCTCATTTTTATATTTCTTATAAAATCATTTATCCTGCTCCCTTCTGCCCCCTTTCTCCTTTTCTTTTTTTGCACTATATATATTATTCCCTCTTTTCTTCGCCTTCTCAGTTACTGGATTACTGTCAAATTTTCTCTCACTTTTTTGATGTAAAGTATTACCCTTCCAAACATCAAACTTTTCAACTGTGCTTCTAAACAGCAGTTTCAAAAGGAAAAAAAGAAAGCGGCGGTCGCTTGATTTCAGAGCTTTTCTATTCTCCTCACCTCCCACCTAAATCTCCTCAGCTCTGAGAGTCTGACGGACGCGCTGGGACTCAGACCTCACCCGGACTCTTATGGACTCTAATGTCATGACGGGGTCAGTCCGCTTGTATTGGACCAGACTATATTTTCTATATTTCACGTGGGTTTTAGTCAGTTTAACTGCTTTCTCTGTTCTGCCCATCTCAGTGAAGATGAATCCCTTTTCTGAGCAGCTGCCTGCGTTTTATTTCACCGCCCCCTCTCACTTCACTGCTGCACCAGAGAAATGAAATCAATTCCTGTCCTTCAAAAAACTTTCTTTGCCTAATTTAAAAATGGCAATGGGGAGTGTAGTAGAGGTCAGCTTAATCATAATGAATTAGATCTGCCCCCATGCCTAATAAACATTTGTTAGTATAGTTTAGTTTTATTTTATCATAAAGCATGTTTCTTTAGGGTTTTTATTAGAGATGTTTATCACTCACATGCATTTTTAGTTTTTATATTATGTAGTCTATTATTATTAAGCATACGTATTCAGGATTTTGTACATGAGATCTTCATCAGCATACCATTTATTTTATATTATATTGTTGATAGATAGATAGATATTATTTTTATTTTATTTATATATTTTATTTTATATTTTACATTTTTATATATATTTTTTTTACATTTTATTTTATATTTTATTATTATTATTATTATTATTATTATTTTATCCTATTTTTATTTTATTGTAAATCATGTTTTTTTCTCATCTAATTTTTAAACCCTGTTTCTTCATTATGTACTTCATTCATATACTGTTTGTGTCATCTTTTATACTTTACATTCTTTTCTTATAAAGCATGTTTTAAAAAAGGATTTAGTTTAATTTTGCATTATTATTTTATTAGAAATCTTCTTGAGACCATTTTCACAAGCAATTATTTGGCATAATTATTTCAAAATGTAATTATATTATTATAGAATTTATTCAATATTTAATATATATATATATTTTTAATATGTTTCTTTAGAATTTTTTCTGGACCTTCAGCCATGCTTTTAAATATTTTTTGTTTTTATCAAGGTTCAAAGGGATAAATTGGTATGATTTTTTAGGATACACATGGCTGAGAGAGCTGTGAGTCACTTTGTCCTTCAGATGACACAACCATTTAATCAGCATTTCGTTTAGTTACTAATTTGTGCATGAACTGTTAAATATGTGCCCTCTTTGAAATGCTAAATGACCCCTTAAGCATCGAAACTGCCTTGTGACATTTCTTAAAAAATGTAAAACATTTTACTTGCTTTTTTGGAATATAAACTTGTTCCTAGTGAACTGCTTTGCTGTCTAAAGCAGCATCCAAAGCGAGATGAATCCTCACCAGTAGGGGTGCTCCGATCACGATCGGCCGATCGTTATGCGCATCTCGTCAGTAAAGCCGCTTCTCTAATCAGCGGTTAATTCCATCAGGTGCGTGATTTGACATAGAGAAGCTGTTACTACACAGAGCCGTTGTTAATAGAGAAGATGCGCAAATCACGTTAATTTTCAGCGTTTATTGGCCCGTCTCCTCAGTTAACAACGGCTCTGTGTAGTAATAGCTGTTCTATGTGAAATCACGCACCTGATGGAATTAACCGCTGATTAGAAAACCGGCTTTACTGACGAGATGCGCATTAACGATCGGCCGATCGTGATCGGAGCACCCCTACTCACCAGTGACTGTTTTGAAACGCTCTATAGACAGCAACACAAATAGTGCCCTGCACTCTCAGTTGATTCCAATGAAGTTTGATGTTAGCATGTTGATAAGCTGTTGACATACATGTAACACAACTGGAATAACTGTGTTAAGGGAAAGTGACCAGCAGCACGCAGTCTTAATGCATCACGTTTGGCAGCTCTAATGTTAAATCCTTGTCTCTCCACAGGTTCTTTGTCTCTGAGTGTGTTCCTGGTATCGGTGGGTTTAACGGTGTGTGTCGTGTGGCTGGTGGCACTATGCGGGGTCTGTGGATGGTGCCAGCGCAAACTGGTGAGTGATGTCACTTCCTGCACAACATGGGGTTTAAAGTGTCTTAAATAGATGTGGTAATAGACATTAACATCTGTTAGTGTGTAAAGTTTCATATCCAATCAGCCATGGAAAAACTGATATGCATTTACAGTGAGGTTTTTATAGTGTTTTTAGTTTAATGGCTGCTGTCTGGTACACTCTGAAAACAAACAAGACCCAGCATTCATGATATGCACGCTCTTAAGGCTGTGCAATTGGGCAATTAGTTGAAAGGGGTGTGTTCAAAAAAATAGCAGTGTCTACCTTTGACTGTACAAACTCAAAACTATTTTGTACAAACATTTTTTTTTTCTGGGATTTAGCAATCCTGTGAATCACTAAACTAATATTTAGTTGTATGACCACAGTTTTTTAAAACTGCTTGACATCTGTGTGGCATGGAGTCAACCAACTTGTGGCACCTCTCAGCTGTTATTCCACTCCATGATTCTTTAACAACATTCCACAATTCATTCACATTTCTTGGTTTTGCTTCAGAAACAGCATTTTTGATATCACCCCACAAGTTCTCAATTGGATTAAGGTCTGGAGATTGGGCTGGCCACTCCATAACATTAATTTTGTTTGTTTGGAACCAAGACTTTGCCCGTTTACTAGTGTGTTTTGGGTCATTGTCTTGTTGAAACAACCATTTCAAGGGCATGTCCTCTTCAGCATAGGGCAACATGACCTCTTCAAGTATTTTAACATATGCAAACTGATCCATGATCCCTGGTATGCGATAAATAGGCCCAACACCATAGTAGGAGAAACATGCCCATATCATGATGCTTGCACCTCCATGCTTCACTGTCTTCACTGTGTACTGTGGCTTGAATTCAGAGTTTGGGGGTCGTCTCACAAACTGCCTGTGGCCCTTGGACCCAAAAAGAACAATTTTACTCTCATCAGTCCACAAAATGTTCCTCCATTTTTCTTTAGGCCAGTTGATGTGTTCTTTGGCAAATTGTAACCTCTTCTGCACATGCCTTTTTTTTAACAGAGGGACTTTGCGGGGGATTCTTGAAAATAGATTAGCTTCACACAGACGTCTTCTAACTGTCACAGTACTTACAGGTAACTCCAGACTGTCTTTGATCATCCTGGAGGTGATCATTGGCTGAGCCTTTGCCATTCTGGTTATTCTTCTATCCATTTTGATGGTTGTCTTCCGTTTTCTTCCACGTCTCTCTGGTTTTGCTCTCCATTTTAAGGCACTGGAGATCATTTTAGCTGAACAGCCTATCATTTTTTGCACCTCTTTATAGGTTTTCCCCTCTCTAATCAACTTTTTAATCAAAGTACGCTGTTCTTCTGAACAATGTCTTGAACGACCCATTTTCCTCAGCTTTCAAATGCATGTTCAACAAGTGTTGGCTTCATCCTTAAATAGGGGCCACCTGATTCACACCTGTTTCTTCACAAAATTGATGACCTCAGTGATTGAATGCCACACTGCTATTTTTTTGAACACACCCCTTTCAACTAATTCAAGGAATTGCCCAATTGCACAGCCTTAAGAGCGTGCATATCATGAATGCTGGGTCTCATTTGTTTTCTGAGAATCTACTGAACCTACTGGTAACTTGTTTGCCACGTAGCAATAAAAAAATATACGAAAAACCTTGATTATTCTGGTTAGTCACATTGTACTGCTATTATTTTGAACAATACTGTATGTCTTGTGGAGAACGCAATGCAACAAGCTTAATAATAAAAAAAGAGATATTTAATTAATAAAATGTTTAATTAATAACAGTTCTAATTAGATAGTATGAACTTTTTATTTGAATATAATGTACTACTACTAATGTTTTGTAAAGAAGTCTCATCAAGAATGCATTTTATTTTATTAAAAAAAAAATGAGAAAAAAACTTAATATTGTGAAATGTTATTACAATTTAAAATAAAAGTTTTCTATTTTAATATACTTTGAAATATAATTTATACTTATGATGCAAAACAGCATATATTCAAAATACAAATGTCTTGTAACAATATATAGTACTTTTCAAAAGTTTGGGGTTAGTAATTAATTATTTTGTATTTTTTTGATGGTCACTTTAACACATTTTGTTGATTTTAAGTAACGATTCACCTAATTCATGTCCAATATATAATTGTTTTATTATTATTATTATCACCAGGACTGACTGGTTTAATTACTGCTGAAAATTCACATAAAACTATTTACATTGTGTAATATATTTAAATAGGAAAGTTATTTTGCATTCTAATAATTTTTCCACAATATTTTACCGTATTTTTTAATTAAAAAAATGCAGCATTGGTGAGCATGAGAAACGTAAAATAAAAAAACAAAAAATTACAGACCCCACACTTGTACACAGTAATGTATGCATTTAAGTTTTCTCCCAACTCTATTCGCTTGTTAAGTCTGACGTCACGTAGCAGCGCTTCTGTGTCCAAAAAAGACAACAAAAGAAAAACAACAAAAGGTGCTAATATAAACTCACAATGTGATACAATACTAGCGAAAAAGTTATAATCTTAACCATTAACTCCATACTGAAGTCCCAGATAGCCAGACAATGAAAATATAAATATAAAAAATATATATACAAATTATTTGTGTTTGGGACGATGTGAGCACGGAGACTTTAGTGTATGCCGTAAGTTTGAAAGCGTTTATCTTAAATGATTAATATGAATAAACAGTGCTCATAAACGGCTGCTGGGGTAGTATTCTCAAGTGAAGCGAGTTGAGGCTTGGACCTGGAAGCAGCCCTTCTTACATCATCACTTAACAACCGAATTGGAATTCTGTTTCAGTTAGGATGCTATCTTAGAAGACAGTTACATATTTAGGCAGCTCTCTAGATTCTGGAACAGAGCCATAATGTCGCCAAGTTTGAAATTTAAACCCACTTCAGCTCTGTTGGGTGCTCAGTCATAAAACAGAAGAAAATACGGGGCATCTAATTATTTTTGTTTGCCATTTCCACAAATTGGTGCTCTGCGAAAAGCTAAAAACGTAATGGAAGGATTTAAACAGCGTATTGTTAGTAATACAGGGGGAGGGGGGACATGACGTGCCCTCGTTTGTGTTTACATCAGACCTCCATCCAGATTGCCTTTCAACAGTTGTAAATCTTATTTTCTGTCTGGATAATTAGCTGTTGAGCCTGTAGTTTTCTGTTCAGCCTCGGCATCTGCAAAACAAGATTTGCCATTCAACTCGTGTAAAGCAATTCAGCGCAAGGCGGCCGAATGAGACTGGATCGTGAGCGAGGAAGAACGTGTATCATGGAAAAAGAATAATAAGGCTAAATGATTTATATATAAACATGAAAATGTGATTACACCCACTTTCTGATTAATAGCCAGTTGATAAATAGAATCCACAAACAAAATTAATCACCTGTGCTCAGTTTAATTGAATTACACTCTTCCCGAAATAAACGGATCACCTATCATTCAAAACTAATTACCTTTAACACATTTAATGTGTCACTTGCGTTTTGCCTAGAAGAGTAGCAGAATGTTTCTCAAGCGTGCGTAATACAAATCCAGGTTTTCCACTCGTCAGCTGAGAGGAGCGATGGGTTTTGAGATGGTCAGCACAGGCCAGACGGAGCAAGTGAAAGAGAGGAGGAGTGAGAGGCAGACGGGAAGACTGCAGGGTGACTAAAAAGAGACTTCAAGCTTTAATTACACTCAGTAATGACACCCTCCACGTGCCCGGCCGGCGGGCATCTACCATCTTCATGTTATTACACTGAGGGATTACAAACTCGCTTCTCATGCTTTTCGTCACATTTTTAGTGCCATATTCGTACTTGGTATTTTTCAGTAATTGTTCCCGCTCCTCTGTTTTTATACAGTACTAGGCTGGTCTTAATTGCTGTTTGGTGACCATAAAATAAAATGGTGAAATACATTTTTGCTTCTGATCTAGACCAGGCCTGTCATGAGAGATTGGTATGCGTCAGTGATCCTGCAAAACTTTGAGCTGTTTATTAATGCAAAATTACATAGGTGACTGATTTCTAGAAGTGTGAATCTCATGAAAAAAGTTTCTTTACATACAGTGGTCGACAGTAGAAATGAATGTCTCAGGGGGAAATTTTGTCATTCTCTGAGCTGGAAATGCCTTTATTTGACATATTTGGAATAAATTGCACATTTCATTTGTCTTGCTAAGGTTAATTTCTTTGCTAGAGTTATATGTATTCTGATAACACACTTTTTGCATAAATTGACTTTTATAGCTTTCATATTTCATCTTGTCTCTTTGGTAAACAAGTTAAATGTCATGTTGTTTGTTATGCTTTTTTATAGTTTAAGAGTGTAACAATACAATCTATTAATAGCATTTGAAAAGTAGGAAAAACATGTTATGTTTCTGTTTTGAATGTGATTGTGAATTTTAGTATGGTTTATATATTGTTATAGAATTTCATATTTTTAAATTATCTTTTTGCGACATTTTTATTAGTTGTTGTCTTTTATAGTTCTATTTATTTATAGTTTCAATTTTGGTCATTTTAGTTCTTTAATTTAAGTATGTTTTATTTCATAAAATATATTTCATAATATTGTTTTTTAGTAGCCAAAAAAAACATTTCTAGTTTTGTAAACAATAATAAGAATATTATTATTATTATTATTATTATTATTATTATTATTATTATTAATAATAATAATAATAATAATAATAATAATACTATGTTATTATTAATAAAAATAAAAGTCCTGTTGAAGAAACAGGCAATTATACTTTGGTTAAAGAAACTTAGGTTTGCTTTTTTTTGCATGTAGACATTGTGCCCTATCATATACCAGGACACATTCTGTCTTTGTAAATAGCAAATCCGTCATGGCACGAGCGCAACTGGCTCTTAAAGGGAATGAAAGGTGAGACTCTGATTGATTTATTGCATGTTACACCCAGAAATATCCCATTACTCATTAAGAGAATAGGGACAACCCATTTAGACCATGCACCCGGGCGCACCAACCATTTTTCAGTCGTTAAAATAGCAAAAGTGGATTTGGACACACCCTGAGTGCACCTGCGCAGTGCGCTTTACACTTTGCGTTTAGATCGTTAAAATAAGGCCCATTATTTTCATGATAATTAAGCACGTTCACAGCAAACTCTCATTATCTTAATGCATCCAGATGTTTTGCTTTGTTTTGTGTTTTTATAATTAGCATTATTAATGGAAAAAGGGGCTTTTATTCAAATCAGAAAAATTTAAGGCATTACAAAGGTACTGTATTAATTCTACATTTTATTTATTTTTTTAAATTAAATTTATTTATTACGATAATAACTAGTTGACACATTTTTTGCATGACAATACTTAGAATTTGAGGGTAACGTACTTTATTGTGAAGTAAACATGAAAAAAAAACTATTGTTCTACAACAGAATTCCTTGATTCAAGCAAAAAGTCATTTATGAGTCAACATCAGTCATGAGTCGTCCTGATTCAAACCCCTTCACAAATGGACTTTGATTGTTGCAGAAAATAAAGATTAGTGTTGCTGATTTAATTAAAGCGTCTGTGGTCAGTCTTTTGATCGGAAGCATCAGAACAACAGATTCTTGATGAGTGAGTAAGCCGGGATGTGTTATGTAAGGCTGCACAGCGAGAGTCTCCCTGGCCTTTATGTTTCTCATACCTCATACTGCCACGCTGCAGGGCTCACTAATGATTCATATGGTTTTTTGCCCACAACGCCCCACGCTCCACGCAGACAGACTGGCTGCTTTCTCCTTCTCCTCCCAAACAGATTTGACAGAGCTGGGAGGTTTCAGGTCAAGACTACAGAGTTTCTCTCTGTCTGATCCGGTTCTGACTCTGAACAGAAGGGATCTGGAGAATGTTGAGAGATGAGAGAGCAGCATGTTGAAGTGGATGGAAATCTCTCTGAAGTTGATGTCTTGTATCTGCTGGAATTTTTTTTTCATAACAAATGCTGTACAATCATACTATCTATCTATCTATCTATCTATCTATCTATCTATCTATCTATCTATCTATCTATCTATCTGTCTGTCTGTCTGTCTGACTGTCTGACATTCAGTTGTTCTGCCTGTTTATCCTTCCATCTCTCTATCAGTGTATCCATCTATCGTTCTATATAGTTCCATCTGTAGTTCTATAGTTCTATCTGTTGTTCTTTTATTGTATATATTGTTCCATCTATCCATCCATTGTTCCATCAATCTGTATACCATTAAATCCCTATCTATCTATCTATCTATCTATCTATCTATCTATCTATCTATCTATCTATCTATCTATCTATCTATCTGTCTATCTGTCTATCTGTCTGTCTGTCTGTCTGTCTGTCTGTCTATCTGTCTGTCATGCATCTGTCTATCCATCCACGTATCATTCTATCCATCCATCTGTCTATCGTTTTGTTTAATCCATCTATTTGTCCATCCATATTCTATCATTCTGTCTGTCCAGCTATCTGTTCATCTGTCTATTCTCCTGTGTATCTGTGCATCGCTCTGTTCATATATCATATTTATGTCCTGTCCATCTTTCTTTATCTAGCTCTTTTCTTTCTGATGTGACTGTTGGAATCATTAAATCATGTAAATAAGATGAAGCAGAGGAATGCAGATGAGGTCAGTGAGGAGATCTCTCGGTTTGCTCTGAACACGTGAGGAAGAGCTGGATCTGCTGTGAGACCACCCGGGAAAGATCTCCCGTTCTGTCACAGACCGTCTCGCTCTCTCTATCAGCCCATGATGTCATATTTCCCCATGCTCATTCGCCTTTCTTTTGTGATTGTGAATTCTGTTTGAAAACCCGCTCCTAGTCTGCCTTTGCTGTTTTTCCTCTCTGTTTTTTTCTTTGCCTTTGCTTCTTTCCCCACTCCTGACAGTGTACTGAATGCCTGTCAGACATCTACACTAGCATTTCCCATCTTAAACCACTGTGTCTTTGTGAGAGGAGGTGTGAGAAGTATGATTTAATCATACTTTACTCATCATACTTTCACATTTTTTTTATTTATTTTTAAAACAGACACTGAATATCAGTTTTTTATTTTTTTGCATGTAGTAATAATCTTCAATTCAACATGAAGTAATAATGACCTTTATTTACTTTAATACATATTCTTGTACATGAAGAAAATTCAAGTTGTTTAAATATATATATATATATATATATATATATATATATATATATATATATATATATATATATATATATATATATATATATATATATATATATATAATACCATCATTTTGCAACTAAGATATATTGGATTCTAAGATTTAATTGTGGTTATACTTTATTTAGTCCAATAAGCAATAGTCAACTGTACAGCCAGCCTTGATTTATTTTACAGTCTCTCTCAGCACGCTCTTTGTTTTAACTTAGTATTAAAATAGTAAAGCTGGATGTGAAGTTGACCCGGTGTTAATGAGCAGGGTAATATATATGAGACCAGCTATTCTTCATTAATTTTAATTGTATGTTCTTCGTGTAAATTGACCTTACACTGGCAGAGCTACACACCTAGCAATTTTCAGTACTGCATCAACTTTTGTCATTTCAAAAGCCAAAGTTTCTTTAAAAGGCAAAAGTTCTGCGTTACAGTACATCTCTCATGGATGTATAACCATAGCTTTGCATAATTGTAATTTAAGGATTCGGAGTGAAAAAAAACAAAATCGAAAGGTCAGAGTACTTCTGTACATGTAGTTCTTAGTTACACGTTTAATATTTCGGTTTGAATTAACCATAAACATGTTATCATACATAATAATGTGGTGTTTCTAGAGAGACAAAATATGAAATAATATTTCATTATTAAATTAGCTCAAATATTTGTATTTAATTTGTATACTGCTTATTTTATTTTTGATGCATTTTATGGCATTTTCAATTTTTATTTTATAGATCATGGTGGAAGAGCACTTTACATTTATTTTTGTTTGTTTTTCTCTATATGAATTTTATCATATTAAAGTTCATTTCAAATGTATCTTTCATTTGATTAATTTTTATTTATGTATTAATAATTTAAATCATTAAGTAATTATAAATATCTATATCTATATATATATATATATCTATATATATATAAACAAATAATAGAAAGATGCTAACAGTTGACTGTTTTAAATAACATGAAAAAAACAGTTATAATTAGTCAAAATGAATGTTGTGTTTTGTTTTTGCTAAATCTCACTTCTGTCGTCTTCTGTAACTGTTGAATTTCTTTTACTAAATTCCTCTTCCTGTTATTCCTATTCAAATTCTATTCCACTGACTTTGGGGCGTGGCATGATTTGAAGTTCCAGCTCATGTCTCTTAATGAGCATGCTCGCGTCGCAAAATCACAGGATGTTTGTACCTGTGTATGAACACGCTTGTTTCACTCCCTCTTTTGTTCCCATTCATTACATGAGTAGACAGATCATGGCATGTTGGCAGGCGGCGTAACTTAAATGCTGGAAACTGGCAGGCTATTGCTGTGCCCGGGCCAAGACGCTGCTCTTTCTTCCTCCCGTTCAGATCATTTATCATCTCTTACACAACCGCTGGCGGCTGATGGCTTTCAGAGGACTTTGTAATGAATACTCCACCTGCAGAATCACTTTGAGATGGATTGGCCAATCAAGAGATGGTGGGGAGGAGTGCATCTTTGACAGACAGGAAATGATGTAATTAGCCTTTATGTAATTGGTTGCATCGATCAGTAGAGTTGTCTCAGTTGTCTGCCAATAGCCCGACTGTTTGCATATGGTGCGTTATGGAAGCATACGAGTGTTTTCTCAAGCTGATCTGTAGTCCTTTGGCTCGAATGTCCATTGATACAAAGCTTTTCAGTTTTAGGGCTAATTTTGCATTGAATGAGTGCACAGTATTTGGGCACATTTGCCCTAGTCTCAGTTTTTCAGACATCTTTCTGTACCTAGACAGTGTTCCTCACAGGTACAATCAACAATTTATAATTAGTTAAAATATATTTTATTTCATGGGATACGGTGGAAAGAACATTTTATTGCTCTAATTAAATTCATAAATTAATGTTCAATTAATGTATATTATATCAACCATATATACATACATTATATATTTATGTGAGTGTGTGTGTGTGTGTGTACACTCACCGACCACTTTATTAGGTACACCTGTTTAATTGCTTCGTAACACAAATTGCTAATCAGCCAATCACATGGTAGCAAATCAGTGCATTTAGGCATCTAGATGTGGTGAAGACGACTTGCTGAAGTTCAAACCGAGCATCAGAATGGGGAAGAAAGGGGATTTAAGTGACTTTGAATGTGGAATAGTTGTTGGTGTAAGATGGGCTGGTCTGATTATTTCAAAAAATTGCTGGGATTTTCACACACAACCATTGAAAACCAGGGTTTACAGAGAATGGTCCAAAAAACTAAAAAATATTCAGTGAGGGGCAGTTGTTTGGATGAAAATGCCTTGTTGATGTCAGAGGTCAGAGGAGAATGGGCAGCCTGGTTAGATATGATAGAAATGCAACAGTTACTCAAATAACCACTCATTACAACCAGGGTATGCAGAATACTATCTCTGAATGCACAACACGTCAAACTTTGAAGCAGATGGGCTGCAGCAGAAGACCACACCGGGTGCCGAGAACATGAAACTGAGGCTACAGTTCTCAGGCTCACCAACATTGGTCAATAGAAGACTGGAAAAATGTTGCCTGGTCTGATGAGTCTCGATTTCTGCTGCAACATTCAGATGATAGGGTCAGAGTTTGGAGTAAAGAACATAAAAGCATGGATCTATCCTGTCTTGTCTCAACGCTTCATGCTGCTGCTGGTGGTGTAATGGTGTGGGGGATATTTTCTTGGCACACTTTGGGCCCCTTAGTACCAACTGAGTATTGTTTAAACACCACAGCCTAACTGAGTATTGTTCTTGACGATGTCAAACCTTTATGACAACAGTGTACTCATCTTCCGATGGCTACTTCCAGCAGGATAATGCTTGTGTGTGTGTGTGTGTATATATATATATATATATATATATATATATATATATATATATATATATATATATATATATATATATATATTATTATTATTTTATTTTATTTTTTTTAATTTTTCACAAAAACAAACGTGTGTGTGTGTGTGTGTATGTATGTATGTACAGTATATGTAGTTCATTTATTTATTTTACATATATTTAGATTATTTATTATTTTTAATCATTTATTTTTCCAATCAATATCATTTTATATATTCATATTAATTTGTAAACCAGGGTTATAATTTACTAAAACGGTTAAAATGTTTTCATTACTTGGAATAAATAAACATCAACAATATTTGACATATTAGCATGACTCTATTTTATTTATTTATTTATTCAGTTTTCTTTTCCTTTAAATAATCATTTAAATATAATTTTTTTTTGGAAACCAGTTATTATTGTTAAAAAAAAAAAGTGTTACTTGAAATAAACATTAGCATTATTTGACCACTTTAGCTTAGACTCTTTTATTATTATTATTATTATTATTATTATTATTATTATTATTATTATTATTATTATTATTATTATTATTATTATTATTATTATTAAAAAAAATCCTATCTATATATTGTTCCTATCTATAGATGTCAATTATTTTAATATTAATATTTATCTGTAAACCAAAGTTATTATAGTTAGTCTTAAGTATAAATATATAATTCTTACTTGAAATAAGTGTTAACTGAAATAACATATAAGCTTTCTACATTTCTTCCCTCCTAATTTAAAAGATCATCTACTAGAGTTTCTCAAGACTGAAGAAAATGTAACATTTGTAACACATTTTAATATAGGCATCCGCTTATGCTTTTGCAGATTCCAAATGACTGTATTCCCGCCTGATTGCAGATTGAACTGCTCTTTCGAATTCTTCAAAATGCATCTTATGCCTTCCAATCCATCAAACACTCAATCAGAGCTTCTCTAGTGTGTAAACACCCCGAGGGTCTCAGACTTGTCATTAATATCAGCGTTAAACCCATCTTAGGCTGTTGATGCTGTGTATTAGCTCTATCACTGCATCTGTCTGGCTTCACTGATTAATTAAAGCGTGTGACTTGCAGCAGTTGCACAGAATTTGCTGAAATATGGCACCTGATGAATTTATATCAGGCACTTATCAGTTTCTCATCAACTTTGTGTTCTTCTTCTCTAACGTTTCTCTCTTTCTCTGTGAAGGGGATGAGGAATAAGCCAGGGGTGGAGACAGCGGGGACCCCAGACTCGGTGTCTGTTTCTGGGAGAGGACGAGGAGAAAATAAAGCCATCAAGTAGGTGCCTCCTGCAGGGCTTAACTACTGCAGTTAATGTCTCGGTACTCAAAGTTGAACCGAAAAACCCAATGCATACCACATACTGTACAGTATATACTGGATCATAGGTATGTAGATGTTATGTACATTTTCATATGTTGTTATATTTCATTCTCGTACCAGCTTTGGCATTTGTCATGGTCAATACTATACGAACAACACTTGCTTGTTGTTTGCAGATATCAGAAACCGGCTATGTTCTCATGTTTTGGCTAATGCCGTACTGCAATAATTTCATATTTTCAGTGTGCCCTTTCTATGCTGTGTGCAGTATGCAAATTTTCATTGCAGACTCATGATACGGATACAATATAGAAAGGCATTTGAATTGAGTGAGTTTTCAAAGTGATGAATGAAACTGAAATTATTTGGATTTTCTATTTAAAATCAAGCCCTTTTTAGTATATATATTTTTGTCAATTATTCAATATAGTATGATTATTAACAACAATGTAGTAATACTACCATAAACGTTTCTTTTTGTACTTTTTGAAGTTCTTAATCTGTAATTATATACAGCTGTGTAGTAAATTTGTACAGAACAAGTACAGTGGATTATTGGGATTATTGTTTTTAAAAATGAAAACAATAAAATAAATAAATAAAGATAGATAGATTATTTTATTTCAATTAATTAAAAATTTATTTCAGCTAGTTGCCAATGCATCGATTCTCATTTTCTTTTAGCTTGACTTTGAGTACACTAAAATAAAACAGAAATAAAATAAGAACAAAATAGACATATTAAAAAAATTAAAATTAAAATGAGATCAGAATATATATATATATATATATATATATATATATATATATATATATATACATATATATATATATATATATATATATATATATATATATATATGTATATATATATATATATGTATATGTATATATATATATATGTATATGTATATGTATATATATATATGTATATGTATATGTATATGTATATATATATATATATATATATATATATATATACACACACACACACACACACACACACACACACACACACACACACACACACACACACACACACACACACACACACACACACACACGGGAAGTCGTGGCCTAATGGTTAGAGGGTTGGACTCCCAATCGAAGGGTTGTGAGTTCTAGTCTCGGGCCGGACGGGGTGGGGGTAGTGCATGAACAGCTCTCTCTCCACCTTCAATACCATGACTTAGGTGCCCTTGAGCAAGGCATCGAACCCCCAACTGCTCCCCGGGCGCCGCAGCATAAATGGCTGCCCACTGCTCCGGGTGTGTGCTCACAGTGTGTGTGTGTGTGTTCACTGCTCTGTGTGTGTGCATTTCGGATGGGTTAAATGCAGAGCACAAATTCTGAGTATGGGTCACCATACTTGGCTGAATGTCACTTCACATTCACATTCACATTCACATTCTCACATTCACATACATACATATATATATATATATATATATATTAGGGGCGTAACGGTTCACAAAATTCACGGTTCGGTTTGATACGATACACTGATGTCACGGTTCGGTTCGGTACGTTTTAGATAAAGCAAAATGTAAAAACATCTAAACTTTTCAGAATGCCGCAAGCGCACCGCGGGTCACTTCTGCCCGAGCGCTTTGGAAAGGAGGAGAAAGACGCGCCTAGCGTTTTCCACGCTTTTTTAGGCGCGATATGTGAACGGCCCCTAAGGCGCTCGCTCACTCAGCACGCGCTGAAGGCTCGTTGCAAAATGTCTAATGCATTTAACAGACCACAAATAGAAGATCATCCAATAACCAACAGGTCTGGTGTTTGGGTGCACTTTGGATTCCCTGTAAGCTATAATGGTGATGATAGAATGAATGATAAAAAGTAAGGCCTCATATCCGCGGCTATAATGTAAATGTAATGTAAATGTAGCCTACCAATCGCTGCGGTGATGTCTTTTGTCCTGTTTGAGTCAGTTGGAAATGTCTGTCTAAATGCTGCGGGGATAGTTTGTTGCATGTATGTTTCTCCTTTTTTTCGTCTTTTCCCAGATACTGACACACTAAGGTGATGTCGGCGTAAATGAGTTGACATGTTTCAAGTATTCCCGCTTTTGTTGTTGTTGTTTTTTTTTTGTATTCCCGCTGGTGTACCCTATTGTCATGTAGCAGATGCGACATACCGTTGTTTTTTTATCCACCACTCTCTTGCCATCACCATTATAGCTTAAAGGGAATCCAAAGTGCACCCAAACACCAGACCTGTTGGTTATTGGAGGATCTTCTATTTCTGGTCTGTTAAACGCATTGGCCATTTTGCAACGAGCCTTCAGTACTGAGTGAGCGAGCGCCTGCTGAGTAGCCTAACATAAACATATAAGATGGTGTTTTTTTCTTCTTCGGGAGTGTCAGGGGCGTTGCCTGTTACGTCGTTTGGGTTATTGGGCTACCTTGTTGAACGCATATCATTATTTTTCACTTTTCTTTTAAATATAATTAATTAGCCCAACGAACCGTTCGGTACATAATGCGTACCGCGTACCGAACCGAAAGCCTCGTACCGAAAACTTCACTGGTATTATACAATAATTGGCTAATGCCATTTATTAGTTTATTCATTGCTTTTGTATGTTGCCATTACATACTATGTAAATCTATCATGCAAATTCAGTGGTCCACCTACTGTACCATCTGTTCATACTGAGGTATCAATTTGCTATCAAACCAGAACTGCTACCACAGGCTAAATAATGCAATCAGGCCAACCCTAAAGCCTGTTTTTTATTCTGAACACAGCCATTGTTTCTGGGCAGACCACAGGAATAACCCAGAAGCACTTTAAAAATAGTAAGTGTGTGTGAAATGATGGCTTTCACACACTTGATGATGTTTATCAGGTCAGCAGTGTGAAGCAGTACACTTCCAGCACTGGTCCACTTGGAGCACTTGCTCTGGTAACTACTGCAGCCTGAATATTAATCAGACAATGCTCTAATTAGACACCAATGCAGCCCACAGCAGATGGATGCTGTTTTTCTATCAGCACAAGAGTCAGACAGCTAATCACCTGTGACCGCACAAGGACAGGAAGAGACGTTCATTGTGTTCTTCAGCCTGCGAATGAGACATTTAGATTTCTTTTACTAAAGGATGAGCCCACAACACCAGTGTGAAATGTTTACATACCCTATGATACTTAAAGGGATAGTTCACCCAAAAAGGAATATTTTGTTAATCTGCTTAACCCCAGGGCATCCAAGATGTTGGTGACTTTGTTTCTTCAGTAGAACACAAACTGAGATTTTTAACTCAAACCGTAGCAGTCTGGTATACAGGTGCATCTCAATAAATTAGAATGTGGTGGAAAAGTACATTTATTTCAGTAATTCAACTCAAATTTCGAAACTCGTGTATTAAATAAATTCAATGCATTTTTCCTTTTGCTTTAATTACTATAATTTAATTATTTAATATATAAACATAACAGTTTTCTTAAATGTATGTATGCATGTGTTTCTATATATATATATATATATATATATATATATATATATCTATATATTCATAATAAATATACACAGCACACACACACATATTATATTTGACAGCACCACTTTATTGTTTCTGTTTTGTTATACATTCATATGCATACATATACATCTAACCAGCTATTAAATGGTTTGTAATATTTTATTTAATTTTTTTAAGCTATAAAATGTTCTGGATTATTTTATTTTGTCTTCATAATAAGTAATATTGTATTATATTGTGTTATGTTATGTTGTATTTTTTGAATTAGTTTAATTTTAATTGAGCATATAATGCAATAATGCAAAAAAGGGGGAGAAATACTTTTTATATATATTAGTATATAAAATATTATATTATATTATAATATTATATATTATATAATCTATATGAATTTAATTACTCTGCAACTAATAACATAATTAAAGTAGTAATTTTTTTAACAATATTATATAACTCAAATAACTCTTTTTAAGTGGCATTAAAAAACCATCATATTTAATTTATAATAAAATTATTTAATAGTTTTTTTCTCCAGGACAAGTCAGTGAATAAGAATAGGATGCCAGAAAAATTACACCATGATTTGCTACTTTGAAACATTAGATCATTTGAAAAATAAGATTTAAGTCTTGTTTTATGTGATGGTTACTAAAAGTATTACCAGCCAGAAGGTGAGGAAATAAGTAAACAATAACAGTATTTGTTGTTAACCTTCTGTGCAGATACAAATGATTTAATGTGTCTCTTGTATGATTGCATGTGTCCCTATTCCCAGGTAAGCGTGTGTGTGTGTGTGTGTGTGTGTGTGTGTGTGTGTGTGTGTGTGTGTTGTGAATGAATTAGTACCTAGACCTTGAGTTTTATTATCATATTAAGTGCCTGCATCGACCCAAATGAAATATTAAATGAGGGATTCATTTATATAGCTTTAAGTTTTAATAGAGACCAGTCAGACATTGTCAGATCAGATGAAAACCCTAAGCATCATGTCTCAAAGACTGGCAGTGTTTAAGTCAAAGGCCGGTCCGTTAGAAAATATACTTTATTTATAACTTATTTTCTTTCTAATGGGGACAATATGCTAGAATTTGGCAAAATAGTTTATGTATGTGGCATAATGTGAGACTTTTTGTGTGAGATTGTATTTGTTATCAATATCTTGTGCTTTGTAGCCATCCATTATGTTTCAGATAAAATTATAAAACGATGAAAGGAGATGAAGCATCTAAAGTATTAACTGACACTTTATTTTACTTAATTTACATAAAAATAACTATATTGTTTACCGGTATTATATATGATTTTAGTCCTGACGCTCAGCACTAATTGGGTTTCTTACCTCTTGATATGTTTTCTGTTTTCCTGTATCCGTTGCTTCAGTTGTTTTTATAGAGATAAGAAGTTTGAAACTACAGCAGGTTATGAAAGACTTCATCCTCTGTGAGTCAGATCCAGAGTACTGACAGCACAGAATAAATATGACTTTAAGTTGTTTGTGCAAGATATCCATCTCAAAACCCTTTAATCTCACCCTTAGAGCTATTTTTACATCAGCTCTTGTGTTCAGAAATCTTTTACTTTTTCAAGACTTGGTGCCACTTAAAAACACAGGAGCTCTGGAACGCTGTTAGACAAGAGAACGCTTCTCTTAAAAAGTCTCTCTGTGGCTGGATCGTTCCACTCAGCCAGTTACTGTAGTATTACACCCCTGTTTTCTCTCTCTCTCTCTCTGTCTATCTGGACTCTCTTTCTGCAGTTTTTTTTCTCAGTTTGACTCTTCTTGAAGATGCAGTGTGGCTCTTTCAGCTGTCTTTCTGTCTGTCTGCAGTGAACTCGACAGGGACTTTTGGAATAACAACGACAGCAGCAATGTGCAGCAGCGCTGGAGCTCTTATCCGCCCAAGGAGTTCATCCTCAACATGTCCCCCTACGCCCCCTATGGAGACCCTCGCCTCACGCCCAAGTGAGTCTTGGTTACGGCTGGTAAGGGACCCCTTCTCTCTGCGCAGGGCTGTACTGAAAGGGGAAGTCCATTCAGTCCTGTCTGTTCTGGCCTTCAGTTCCAGCGATCCACTTTAGCTTACAGGAACTTACTGTACCTGTGTCAGGAAACCTAAAAGGTGATTGTCAAAAAGCAATGTCCGGATCATATTTCACCCGAAAAATAGGCAAAAAAAAAAAAAAAAATTTTTTATATATATATATATATATACAACAAATAACATTATATAACCTACTGTTTATATAATCTATGCAACAAGATTTATAAATATATATATATATTTGTATATATAACAGCTATTAAAGCCATAGTAATATAAAATATTTTTTTGTCATAAATAAATAATTGTAATATTTTTTTCCCTTAGTTTCTTAATAATTGAGCGCATTTAAAGCCCCAAATGCTAATAATAAAGTATTAACGAGAATTGATGTGAAAAATGTAATTAAGTGTAATTTAGATAATATCCTAAGGGCTCTAATAAACGCTTAATTTTTCATGCAAAATATTATTTCTTATCTTTTATTTAGATTTTAGGAGTAAATTATTACCTACTATCCAGGTTTTGTAAAATTCACCTCTCATCTCATGCTTAAAATTAAGCTGATTTTGTTTAAAAAAAACAACTACTTCTTCAAGGTCAATTTGCATGACCCACAAAACATGCCCAAAGCTTGGGGGTGGAGCCAGTCGTATTTCCCATTGACCCCATCTGTAAGAGCTATATCTAGGGCAGAACATGTCATTTTCTAGCATTCTAGTTGGCTTTTTATCATTCAGCGTACACCACAATCCAGCCTGAAATGAGATGAAATGTCCAATCTTTAGGTCAGCCCATCACTCTCAGCGAGACGTGGCTTGAGTTCCACAGAGGGTTGTGAGGTTCGCTTCAGTCTGCCGTTTCCTTGAGTTTTAATTGCTTAATTGAAGTCATTATCTTCGAGGGGAAGTAGTCTTTCTGCATTAATTCCCAGGATAAATCAGAATCTAATTGATAGGAGAGGGATACAGACTGGAGATCCCTGCCCACTTCTCACACACATGCCCATAATTACAATCTCTAAATTCCCTCCCACAAATAACATCAGCTGTGTGTGTGCTAGGTGTAGTCAGTCATCCACTATAAATCATATGTTCAGTATGTTTTTTTATTTTATTTTTAATTTAATTTAATTTTCTATAATCATACATTTCCATACAAATCAAATTAGAAATATTTGTGCGAAATTGCCAACTCCTATGCACATGTCAACAGTTATAGTCATTCCCTACCATATATTAAACAATTTTTAATATTTGATCCGTCAGATTTCTGTTCACTGTGAAATATTTTATTTTATTTTATTTTATTTTAACTTTTTTTCCATTCAATGGAATTGTTTATTTTCAAAAAAAAAAAAAAAAATCATATAAATCAATTTGTACAAATTCATACAAAATCGGCAACTCATAAAATAGTTGCATTGTCTCGTGAGATCCGAATAGTAAAAATTTGACTAATATATGTACTATTTATGGCTAGTGTCCTGTATTCTTAGATTTCAGAAGTCATGCACATGTGTATAGACAGAATCTGGCTCTGTGATAGAGAGATATGCATTCCCATTCTGTGGATGTTTCTGCATACACGGAGTGCATTTGAGATTTCCACCGGAGCTCTCTAATTTCATTCGGAAATTTCATTTCGGTTCTCTGTTTAGAAAAATCACAACTGCAAATGAAGTTTGAGAGAAGATTAACGACTTCCATTTTACCTGTTCATCACACAACGCTGTCATGTGACCTCAGAAGACACACGAGTCACATGCACTACTTTTACCTTGTGTTTCACAAAAGAAAGACAATAAATGCAGAATATCTTTATTTATTATTATTTATCGTTTCATTAAGTAGTGTCTGATGGATCGCTGACAGGATCCCAATTGCTATCTGAAGGTCCCTGTTCCCTACAGCCCTGCCAGCAGCACTAATGTCTCTAACTGCTCATGGATGGTTTCCATGGAGACGGACAACCCTCGAAATCTCTGACCTCTGACCTTAAAGGTTTAGATGCATTTAGAGCATCTTGATTGGAGGTGCACTGCTGTCTTGGCTCTTATCTGGTCCTGATTGAATGTCGAGGGTTGACCGTCAGAAACACTGCTGTGTTTTTGTGTCTTTGTGGTAGCTGTTGTATTTCGTCTCTCCAGTCACCTGTCACTTCCCCTTTGTGGTTTGACTCTCAGTATGCACCGTACTGTTGTATCTGTGTGATACAGTTTCCAAAACATCTTCACATTTGAGATCTGCTTCCGATTGCTGCTTCATTTTTTTTGTTGTTGTTCTTTTTGTAGTTGCTTTTTAACTGAGACAGAATGTATTTCACTTATCACCTTGTATTTACTTACATTTAACTGTTTAATATTTATTTATAGGAGCTTTTCTGTGAAAATGGATGTGCTATTTTGTACATGAAGCTGCGTTCACACTGAAAACAATTCAATTATATTTATTTATTTATTTTACCATTATTTTTGTATTAATTAAATATATATATATATATATATATATATATATATATATATATATATATTTAAATTGAATGTCACATTTAATTGTTATTATTATTATTATTATTATTTATTTATTTTTATTTATTTTTTTTCAGCTAGTCTCTACCTTTTTAATTTGAGGACAGGTTTTAAAATTTCAGTTTTTCATGTACTATTTTTGTTTTGTTTTATTTCAGCTTTAAAATAATGTTTAATAGCTTTAGATTTAGCAAACAATAGCAACCCTGGTGGAAAGGTTGGCACTTTGCCCACAATTTCAGTGAAAAAAGTTCTCATTTATGCTGACCAGTCGCTGCAAATCACTGTCAGTGTGAACACCTTTACTAGAGAGATTTAAATACTAGAAAATAAAAGGAAAAAAGAGACATCTTACTGCAGACAGCAAACGTGCCATCGTCTTTAACCGATGTCAAGCCCCCTCTGTTCCATTTCGCCCTGAGCTTGATGCACAGATGTTGCGTTCTGGGTCATCTGTGTCTTAAATGGCCATCGTCGATCTGTTGCGTCTATGCTGTGTTTGAAGTGTTAACCTTTGCTCTG
Organism: Carassius auratus; assembly: GCF_003368295.1. Lineage (NCBI taxonomy): Eukaryota > Metazoa > Chordata > Actinopteri > Cypriniformes > Cyprinidae > Carassius > Carassius auratus. The sequence goes on along the minus strand of NC_039249.1, from coordinate 6,052,897 downwards.
TCTCTCCCGTCTCTGTGTAACTGTACTGTCCAGATCTAGTCAACGTCAGTCCCTGTCTGACATGAAGGGAAAGCAAGAATGATTAATACATGATATGACCTGCAGGCTGGTGTCTCTTGCACAGCGTGTGCTGGTAGAAATGACTGATATGTATGCGGTCAAATGTAGTATTCTAAAGTTTGGGGGTAGGTACGATTTTTCAGTATTCAATTTAATGCATCATTGCTACATAAAAGTAGTAGTTAAAAATAATAATAATAATCTTTCTGATCCCATTTTTTAATACTAAAAGTAGGGCTGCACAATTTGGTATAGATTTAATCATACTGTGACTATTCTGACAGATACTGTGATTTGGAAGCCAAAAGAAAAGGACAAGAAATCTCACTGAAGCAGCAGCTCTCATGTTGAACTGTGTGTGCAGACTGCAAACTAGCACATGAAGGCTGTAAATGAAGCTGTGTATTAACCACGCTCTGCTGATGACTGAACGAATTACTCTCCATAATGAAGTTCTCAGCTTTTCTCTTTCTCTTAAATCCCACTTAACTCTCTTAGAATTCCCAAAGTTTGATTGGAACCCACCCTGGGGGGAAAAAATCATCTGTTAACACGTTTTTGGGAGCTTTTCAGATGGCCAGCAGACCAAATGGCTGTCCAGTTATATTAGTATTATTTATATATAATAATACTATTAATATTTTGAAATCATTTCATTTTTATATTTTGAGTTAGGTTTTTAGTTATTTTATTTTATTATTATTTTTATTTTATTGTCAGAATATGCAGACATTTATGAATTTTTGTTATCTGCCTGTAATTTAATTTAATTAAATTTTTATTTTATAAATTTTTTTATTTAATTTAATTTAATTCATTTTATTGACAGAATCTACAGATATTTATTTTATGCATTTTTGTTATGTCATTTTATTAGTTTAGTTTAGTTTAGTTTAGTTTGATCATTTTTAATATTTAAATTTAACTTTAAGTTGCAATTTAAGAATTTTTTATTACTGTATTTTTATGTTTTCAATACTTATTTAATTTTAGGTTTTAGTCATTTTGTTATGTGCCTATAATTTTTATATAATTTTTATTGATTTGTAATATTTCCATTTAGCTTTTAGTTTTAGTAATTTTAATACTACTTCAATTAAACTTCAATTAATTTTTTTTTTAATTAAAATTAAGTTACAATTTTCATCTAAACATTTTTCCTTTATTTCAGCTTTTTTCAGTTTAGAATATATTTAATTTGTATTAATTTTAGTTTAATTAACATCACTGGCTGCTGAGAGACTAGCTGAAACCAGACAAGACCAGCAAACTAACTTGGTTTGGGCTTTGCATTAAGCATGCATCAGGCAGTCCACTTGAATATTTTATTGAATAAAATAATACATTTAAAAAAATGGTAGGGCACAATGTTAAAACATTTAATTTTCGCTCATGAATATTAATGACTGTACATGGAGCTCATATTCAGTAGACTGTGTGTGTACTACCTGCTTCACTGAGAGCGAGATGATGGTTCAGTAAAAAGGTTTGGCAGAGGCTTGGTCTTAAAGCTTTTACGTGGACATTTGTAGTGGTTGTAAACAGCTAAAAACACCTATAACTATATTCAAAATGTATTAAATTGTAGCCTTAAGCTGTTTAATAATCACTCAAGACCAAATAGTGCAGCCCTATAGAAGAAATATATATATTATGAGGTATGAGGTATACCTCATTTTGATTCCTTTCAGACCAAGAAAAATCGATCTTTTAATCAAGTTCTCACAGTGCCATTTATTCGGCTTCTTGCAGGGACAGTGTTAGACATCAATATCACTTTTCTTTGGTGTGTGACTTAGCAAACAAATAGGATGCAGCAATTCCAACAACATCACCTTCCTGTTACTGTCTGTTCCCCGTGCACCTGCTTGCTCTCCCCGCACTCTTTACAGGCCACATCTTGCCTTGTTCTTCTAGCTCTCCTGATCTCTCTCTTCCCTCTTTCAGCGGATCGCTGGAGAAGGGGGAGGTGGGTGGGGGGGCGGTGGGGGGTCCCAGTCGCAGTGACAGCTCCATAGGCGCAGGGACCAGCAAGTCCGGGAGGTGGCACACTGTCCAGAGCCACCTGCACTCCGGCAGCTTGAGACCCAGCAAGTGAGTGCCAGAGGCTGACTGCCTTTTCTTTCAGATGTTTAGGGCAAGGAAGCATGACAGTTTCGCAGAGCAAAATGGTTTTTGGGTGAAAACCTCTTTTGTCATTTTGAAGGTTTTTTTGCTTTGCTCTTTTCTTTACTATGACTGTGACCACGACTCCAAAGAACAGACAATTACCATAAAAGTAGCCAATAGTCATAAGATTAGTTGACATTTTTTAGCAGGTTTAATGAAATTTATTCACTGGCCCCCATGTGTTTTACAGTACTGTTCAAAGTTTGGAGATGTTACGATTATTTTTTTTATATAAAAAAGCCTTTTATGATCAATATTATTACAAATTAAAACAACTGTTTTCTGTTTTAATGTTTTAAAAATTAATTTGTTCCCATGATGCAAAGCTGAATTTTCAGCATCATTATATCATGACATTTTTTCAAGACTCTTTGATGAATAGAAAGTAAAAAAAAAAAAAAAAACAACATTATAAAAATAATATATACTGTATATATTTATTTTTTAACTGAATTATTATTTTTATCTTATTGACCCAAACTTTTGAATGGTAGTGTATGTGAAAGATATGTGTATTAGTAAATAATGATACAATGTTCGGGAAAACTATTCCTTTAACTAGCAAACAATCGTTCAAATATTATAAATAATAAAAATAATTTTTGTTAACTAGCAAACAATCGTTAAAATATTATAAATAATAATTTTTGTTAACTAGCAAAAACAATCGTTAAAACATAATAAATAATAAAAATATTTTTTTGTTAACTAGCAAGCAATCGTTAAAACATAATAAATAATAAAAATATTTTTTGTTAAATTTAGTTTAATAGCAGGTAATTTCACATAAGTAAAAAGAAAATGATGGAATAAAACCAAGATACTATTGTTTGGAGGTAACAAATAAAGGAGTTGAATTGACTTAAACATAAACAGTGTGATAATATCCAATAATCATAATGCTAAATAGGAATGGTTGGTTTTTGTAAATATCATTGCAGTGTTCTTTTTTTTTCCAGTGTCACACAAGAATAAAAACGGTTTAGTGTTTGACAGTGAATCGATGACAGTTTTGAAATAATGGACCAATCAGATGATTTAGGGGTTACGATAATGACATTTCTATATGTGTGTTTACAGTTGTTTATGTTAGTGGTGAGTTAATGCCTTCTGTTTAATTGAATTACGCTCGGCCTATCCGTTTTTGAGCGGTGAACAGCCCCTGAGTGATGACATTTGTCACATTAAGCTGTCAATCTTAGCTTTCAAGTACTTGGAAAAAGCGTAGCAGTGTGTAATTTGAGACTACACAGAAAAATTTAATAAACCATATTTGATTTGATTGGCCTATCTGATTGTTTTTAGTGCAAGCTGACTTGGGTTTTGTAGGATAAATGGAGGCTTTTAATGGACATAATAGGAATAGATGCTAAATCTAAGAAAATTATATATTTATGAAATATTTCAGCCTTGGGACAACAATGCTTTATATATATTGTATATATATATATATATATATATATATATATATATATATATATATATATATATATATATATATATATATATATATATATATTATACCTTTTTCTTCAGTGTGCTAGTAGGAAGTATTATTTTTCCAAATATTGTAATAATTTTTATATGAAACAGAAGTCTTACAACATAAAAAAGACATTTAGCAATAAGATGAATATCATAAATTAGCATACATCTACACAAGAACTGAGACGTTTGCACAGTACTGAACTGTATATTTATTTATTCTTAAATTACATAACTTAAAAGGCTAATTAAACACACATTATAACACAATAATATGTTCGCAATGTTGCTGAATTTGATCAGGCACATAATCATCAGGAATATAATTAGTAGTTGAAATATTATCCAAGCCTAATGTGACATCAAGTTGGTTTCATTGTGTGTTAAAACACCACCTCACATCAACGAGCATTTTAAAAATTGAGACACCTTAATATTTTGTTTCACTGTTAAATGACATTTAAAACCTTTTTTTTTCTATTTAGACGTGTCTCTTTCGGTCCTCCAATGATCTTGACTGTCTCTCATTTCATGTTTCCGTCCACTCTCATCTTCGACCTATAATTGGTTTCTATTTTTGGGTAGGTAAGAGTTGCGACCCTTCCCCTCGTATCTCTCTACTGCTCCTCTTGCTGTCTTATACACACATTCTCCATCAGAATTTCTATCATGCGACGTCTTGAAGCTCTGTAATAACAAGCAGCTACAGGTTTCTGCTAAAGCTCAAGGATTTGTTGGAGGACTCGGAGAATTACCAAACACTTCTTCTTTAACCTGGGTTTGGAAACGTGCAGCTCAGAATGTCAGTTTTTATCAGGACTGCTTTGAGAATGGTCCAGAAAATGATTTTTTCAGAAGACAGATTAGATATTTCCTCACTAATCAAAAATTTAGCTTAGATAAGATGACCGTTAAAAGCATAGAACACTCTAATTTTCTTTCTTCCTTGGAACACAATACATAATTTTATTTTATTTTATTTTAAGCATGTTTCTTCAACATTTTGTATTTTAGACCTTTATCACTCTTATGCTATTGTATTTTACTATTTATTGGATTTAAAATTAAGCACGTTTCTTCAAGACTTTTGTATTTGAGAACTTTAACACTCAGTATTCTTTTATTAAGTGATATTATTATTTTATTTTGAGCATGTTTCTTCAAGACTTTTTTAATTTTAATTTAATTGTATTTTATTTTATTTTATTTAATTGTATTTAATTTTATTTTATTTAATTTTATTTAATTTAATTTTATTTTATTTAATTTTATTTAATTTTAATTTTAATAAAATTTTATTTTATTTATAATAAATATCCTGGCCACCCTTTTCCTCATAATGAAAGTGGATGGTGTGTAGATAATGACAGTATTTTCATGACAGATTTTATTGATCTGTTCCTTGTAATAAATAAGCGCACTTGCTAGTCTCACCTTAATCGTAGTTTCAGCCCTTAGAGGATAAGATCCTTTATAATTTTCTAATATGAAATTGCTGCTGCATTACAGAAGATATGACAGAAGCTTCAGTAATGTGATGCACAGTTTCTCAGTTAGCCACTGAATATGTAACGTCCATATGAGGAAGTACTGGCCTAAAATTGTTTTTTTCTAGACTAGTCTTTAACAAAGCGCTTGTACTTTAATGTTGAATTTCACACAGTATTCATGTCGGCTGAAGGCTAGAGGCTAGACGAAACCAACAAGAACAACCTTTCATTTTTTCCTTCTAAACACAGCAAGAACTTCATTTGGAGAGCTGTATTTTTCTTTCATTCTTTGACACTTTCTTTTGCTTCTGTATTTTCTGGCTTTGATCATTGTTTCGAGTGAGTCTGCAACCCCCACACGCTACTTTTTCTTCCTTGCTTTCTAAACCTATTTATAACACAAAGAGCTGAAGCAGATGAGATGAGAAAACGAGTAGATGGGGAATGTAAGTTACTTAATGACAGCTCAAGCTGTAAAATGGGTGTAAGTGCAGGATGATTTACTTCATTACATACATGCATATATGCTGTATATAAATAATGCTATATGTACTGTATGGAATGGTAACAGTCATGTGTGAAACAAGTGCCGTCGCAATGCCTGTGGCATTATTACGTGATTTAAAATAGGACGTGTGCATGGACCAACTAAATTTCTATCAACCCGTCAGATTTTAGCATGAGGGTTAAGGTAAAGATACTTTCACCTGACTCACTCTCAACCTTTGATGCCTTTGACACTCAGATATTGCACTATTTTACTATCCATCTTAGAATATATCAGAAAATTGTTCTCTGAACTTTATAACATGCCTTTAATATTGCAGGACACAGCCATAAGTATGATTCACTGGTCTTTAATATTCATTGATTTTGTGAGTCCATTTTTTTTCTTGACCTTGAAAACTTTAACATTTGGTTTTCTGTGATATATTCTACATTGTTGTTGCAAATTATGCTGTTTTGGTAGTAAAATAATGTAATAATAATAAAAAAAAAGCCTAATAGCCTTAATAGTCGATAATATACTGTATACATTTTATGACTTTTTATTGTTAATTCATAAATCTTAATTTCCAATGCTTTCTTTTTGTAACAGAACAAAAAATTAAAATGTAATGGAAAGTCAGCATTTCATGGAAATTTTCTAGAAAAATAAGCACTACTAAAAATCTAAATTGTTTTTGGCAGAAAGTAAAAATCATATTACATATATATCACATAAAGAAATGCCTACTCACCAACTCTAATAATCATATATTAGCTATCCATCAAAAATCCCAACTACAAGATACATAATCCTTGTTTTTTCCCTAGGTTGTTTTTGCATGTTGGCATTGCCCATGATTCATTATGTAAATTGACTGGTAATCATTGGCTCTGTGTCAAATTTTGCAGCATGTTATTGCAGAAATAGAAACTTAGAAACTTCAAATGTCACATTAAAACACTTGAGTTGCATACAATCTGGCTTTACTCTTTTATTCATTGAAGAAGTTTGACATGAGTCATGTGAAAGGGTCTAAAAGTTATGATTATGATAATTCAATCACATTAGTATAAGGTGGCATTATAAGATGACGATTTTGCATGAATTCGTACATCATGAATTCTTTGATAGTGTACAATTTTTAGTTTTAAAAAAGTAAGAAGGTCCACCACTAAGCCAGACCCCTAAACATAACCATCACTGGGATATAAGCAGTTCATACAAAAATGTACGAATGAGATTGTATATATTGATACGAATTAGCCACCAATTAACCAAAACTTAAAATTGTTACGAATTGCCATGAGATTGTGTAATAGTTTAACAAAGAATGTTGATTCAGGAACACTTCCTACTTGGGTAAATCACGTCATGCCCTGTGATAATAAATGCCTACTCACTAACTCTAATAATCATACTAGCTATCCATCATAACATCCAAAAGACAATCACAGACTCTACAGTAGTAATTCCTTCATTTAACTCATCTACATGATTTCATGTCCATTAACGTGCCGCCGTTCCTCTTGCAACCTTATAAAAGTATAAAAAGTCTAGTTGTAGCAGAGTTTGAGTTATTGCTGACATTCATTCCAAATATTTTCACCAGGGACGCTTCACTTGAATGCTGTGTGAGAATTACAGCACTGGGACCTCGATAGGGGTGTGTGGTGCTTAACCCTGGTGCAGTAAATCCTCCAGCAGAGAATTAGCATCAAACAGAACAGCTCAACGGGACTTTGCACTAATCAGACGTGACACGGAGCAAAGGAAGATGTTGGGAGGGGTCGAACGGATAAAAATGATAATTGAATTGAAATGCCGGAAGATGTAGAGAGGAATTTTAGCAGAAGGAAGTTGGGTTTACAAGACGTATGCCTTTGTCAGGTCATGCCACAAGAAATGTAACTACCCCTTTTCTATTGAAATGGTGCAGGGGCTTGTCCCGGAGGAACTGTGAACATTATGAAAACCAGTTTGGTGCAATGTCCTATCCTTTTGGACTTTTTAGGCGTACTCTATTTGGTGCCTGATTAGAAATTGATCTAAATTTGAATCTAGCATTTGGCAGACATGTGGAATTGGATCCAAAGTATCCATTGCAACAGTTCATGCAATTCCTGGGTATCAAGCCTATAAACTTGGTTTTGGTGTCATTCAACAAGATCACAAAGTGCTACATTTTTGATTCTGCTTAAAAAAAGATTAACTGCCTACTGGTTCCAGATTGGGCTCCATTTCCAGTACTGTCACCTTATCAGTGGAAAAGGGGGGGGATGTAGTGTACATGTTTTACATTGTGCTAACATTGCTGGCTAACTTTGCATTCTTCTTTTTCCCTCATTCCCTCATTGTGTATTTGTCCCCCCGATGGATGTCTTAAAATGTCAATACCTTTACATTCTTTACCCTTCCCTCCCTGAACTCTGCTGTCTCCTTTGATTCTCTTCTTTGTCCCGACACTCTTTTCATGTTTGGCTTCCTCTCCCTCTTTCTCTTGGGTCTCTCTGGTCTTCATTAATCATATCTACCTTCTCTTCCCTTTATCTTGTGACTTCCTTTCTGTCCCTGTTTCTTGTCTTCGTCTTGCCCCACAACTTGGCCCCATTCGTATGATACGGTGCCAGTTTTGGGGACCCCTCTCTTTCCACCACCTCCACCTTGGAGCATATCCCGTCCTCAGCAGCCCGCCCCAGGCCCCTGGTCAGGCAGCAAAGCCTCCAGCAGCCCCTTACCCACCAGCCCCCGCCAGGCCCCAACGACCCCCCAGCCACCTCCCAGAGTCTGGGCCAATTGCACACTGGACCTGGGGGTGGGGGCCACCGGGGGGGCCCGCGGGGGGTGCGTGGTAGCCCGGCTGGGGCAGGGGCGTCCCGCTACAGGTCGGGTGGAGGGGCACGATCACGTTCCAACCCTGGAAGCTGGGATCACATGGTGGGACAGATCCGGAACAGAGGCATGGATGTCAAGTCATTCCTGTGAGTATCAATTGGCAGTTAATACGGATCTTATTAATATAGTTCGTAATCTTTAAGATTGTTGCTTGTCAGACTGAACGAACATGATGACCATGTCAAACTGTGGGATCTCAGGTGCCATTAATGTCAGACTGTACGACATTCAAGATGAGTTAAAAACGGGTGCGAATTTTGTCAGAGGTAAAATTTGATCGCACTGGATTAATTCGCTGTTGGACCAGGAATCAAAGACTACATATTTTAGCCTAGGATTATAGGAATCTTTTAGGATTTTCAAAACTTGTCAAACAAATCGTGGCCAAAATTGCACAGTGTGAGCTGGGCTTTATGGGTGACATGTGTAATTTTAGCACCACTAGTGGCATCAAAAGGATTTGCAGTTATAATGAGAGTTTCCAAGTAGTCTGAAGTTGCTCAGACAAACTGAGCTGTATTAGTTTTCTTGGCTTGCTAAACTGGCACTGGAGAAAGTATGATGTTATACACTTGACCTTTAAGGTGTAATGCATTTATTTAGTCAGCCAGAGATAAATACCCCAATGCTGTTTTGCTTCCTTACCACTGTTATGATGTTTGCAATTTTAGGGGCTCATCTTACAAGTTGATTAAGTTGATGACCTCAAGACTATATTGTACTGGATCCAGGGGTGTTGAACAGGCGGTAATGGTAGACTGGGTATTTTTGAGGTTATACTGAATGACTCTTTTAATAATCCATATTATAATACATATTCTATATAATAGACCTATGACTGTAGCTGAAGTTTGGATTTCAAGAAAAAAAAGAAAGGGAGAAAGAGAGATAGAGGGGGTGCATACCCCCCCCCCATATTCTGCATAACTTAATTATATTAATATTTATTCAAGTAACATTGAATAAATGATCAAATTAAAGAAATGTTGAAGTTGGGCTTTCAAAAATAGTAAGTGGATAAGAGAAAGGGTTCAGATATTTCACCCCATGACATTATATTTTGCATAAATTATTTTGAATACATCTAATATGAATTCAAATAAGGTTTTATTAATTAAAAGATTAAAATTATACTGAGGGGTGCATATATTTTTTCCCTTTTGAAACTGTATATTGCACCATTTATATTAAATTATAATAATTATACTAATGTTAATTCAAATACAATTGTATACATTATACAATTATCAGAGGGTGACAGAGAAAGGGTGCATATACTTTTGTATAGTGTGTGTGTGTGTGTGTGTGTGTGATCATCTGAATTCTTTTAGGCGTTGGATATTGTGCAATAACATCACAAATATAGCAAGAGTTAAAAAAAAAATTGCATTGCATTAATGTTTTTAATATAAAAAAACCTTACTTAGGGGTCTCTAAATAGTCCTTTTTTCCAAGGCCCAACATGGTGCTGCATGTGTGAATATTCACCGTCTCTACTGTGGTTTTTTGCTGTGATCTTCACGTCTGTCTGATGAACTTCTGGTTGCTATACCAGTCACTTTATTAATGCTTCCATAGTAACGTCTCCATTTCTAATGAAAGCTGAATGTAATTGATGTTTTTGCCCTCAAGCGAATCCTCGTAATATTCGTGTCTAGGATACCATCATTGCATCCAGCCGTGTTCACTCTGCAGAAAAGACCAGCATAGATTTATGATGGTTTGGTGTACCAGTACAACCAAATTTCTCCCTTGTGCTGGTTTAGCTATTAAGAATCCTGATGGAGACACCAGCATCCAAAACACACCTCATGTGTTTCCCACCTGATCATACGCTGTCCTTTCTTAATGCTGTGTCACTTGGTCATGCTTGATTCCTGACTTCTCTTATGCACGGTTGCTTGCTCATGCCTTCCCGTGCTCTTTGTTTCTGCTCGTGCTCGTCTCTTACTCATGCCTGATTGCGTCCCGTCTCTCTCTGGGCCCTTCTGTCTCTCTCTCTGTTTGCCCATCTGTTTAGTTCGAGTGTCTTCTTCATGGCTCTACACCTGTCACCTGAACGCCGCGGGGTAGAAGAGGAGCCGAGGACGGGGATTATTCAACTGTGTCTATCTTAATCTTGAAGTGAACACACTTTTCAATCTGCGGCGCAGAGGAGGGAACCTCTTTACATAATCGATGAGTGTTTATCCTCGTCTGAGTTGACTACCTGTTCAAACACAGCGACTCAATCTAATGAAGTGGATCTGTGTTTTTCAGGAGCCTAATCTATGACTAACAGTGCATTTTGAATTAGTTTTTAATCACTGGTGTGAATGTGTGTAGTGTTGCAGATGCTAATATTGCTTATTAGTTGATTAGTTAATTGTCTATAGAATGAAATAAACATGACATGCTAATTAATTGATAAAATAAATCAGTGTTTATAAACACACCTAAAGTAAGATTATTTAAAGATATATATATATATATAGATGAGCATCTTGACAAATAACATTTGCTAAGTTTTAAGTATTAAAACTAAGTATTAAAGCTAAGTATTAAGTAGTATAGTGTTATTTTAATAGTTTATAAAGTATTATAGTGTTTATTATTATTTTGAACTATCTTTGATATCATTTATTATATTGATGTTATATTATATTGTTGTATTTTAAATGTATAGTTTTCATTTCAAATTTAGTCTTTTTGCTGTTTGATGTTGTTATTCCTATTAGCTTTTGTTTTATTTGTATTTGTTATTTATATTTAATGTATTTTTTATTTTATTTATATACATTTTAAAGTTTTTTTTTTTTTTTTGAATATTAATACTACTACTTTTTTTATTTCATTCATCCAAGGCAACATTTCAAAATTGTATGTTTTTACAAGTAGGGCTATCATTTATTTATTTATTATTACTATTTAATTAATTAGTTTATTTATGCTTAAGATTATTTATTTCTTTATTTGTATTCTATTTTATTTTTAAGCCATGTTTCTTTTTTTGTGTACTGCATCTCTCATGCTATTTTTTTTATTTTATTTTTATATACTTGTATACTCTTCTATTATGCATTTCTTCAGGATTTTGTACTTGAGACCTTCATTACCCATAAAATATTTAATTTGATTTGTTTTATTGTTTTATTATAAAGCATATTTCTTTAAAATGTTTATTTGAGACCCTTCACTCAAATGCTACTTTATTGTTTTTAATATATCACATTTTAATACATTTAATTTTCTATTTTTAAAATGGCAGGTGAGGGGTATTTTTTGAAACTTTCTGTTTGGTGATGCTTCTGGTGCAGAAATTACACACTTCAGTTTTACCTGTATAATATCAAGCAAACTGAGCTCAAATATCCAGTTTCATGAAACCTACTCAGTGATTTTAACGCCCCTCCTGCCAGACAAAAGAGGAGGGAATGAAAGGCAGGAGAAAGAAGTAACTTGCAGTGTTTACAATTGAGTTCTGTGTGTCTTTGTGGTTCGTGATCTACACACACAAGCCTGTTTGACAGTGTATCTGTACCAAGGTCATTTAGCAGCATATATTCCCTATAGGATATAGTGTGTGTGCGTTAGTCAATGGTTTAGAGAAGTACACAGCATTGATCTCCTGTCCTCACCATCATTAATAGCATGATTAACTGCTATGGACAAGTAAAGCGAGAGAGAAAGAAACGGTTCACGCCAGGTCTGAGGAACCAAGTACCATTTCCATTTAGTCATAGGATACTTGCCAGTTTTTGTTTTATTTTAAGGTTTCTGCCATCTCTGCTGAGGGAACAGTGAAGAGCACATCTTGTGCTCTACCTGTAAGTCAACGTCTTCAAAAGAAAGACATTTGAACCCTCTTGTTTGTTCACACTACAAGTTAAAAGTTCCGACACGCTTGAGTACATTTGTGTTTGAAAACAAAAATGAAAAATAAGGGGTCATGAGGCTCATTTTTATGAAACTGAGACTCATACATCATCTGAAAGATAAATAAACGTTTTCCATTGATGTATGGATTGGTAGGATAGGACCATATTTTGCCGAGATACAACTATTTGAAAATTGTGAAAATCTGAGGGTGCAAAAAAAAAAAAAATAATCTAAATATTTCGAAAATCACCTTTAAACTTGTCCAAATGAAGTTCTAGCAATGCATATTACTAATTGAAAATAAAAATTGTATGTATTTACGATAAAAAAGATTCAAATAATCTTCATGGAACATCATCTTTACTTAATATCCTATAATGTATTTTGGCATAAAAAAAAATTTTCATTTGATTTTGAATGTGTTTTTGGCTATTGATACAAATATACCTCAGTGACTTAAAACTGGTTTTGTGCTCCAGGGTCACAATCAGTTGTTTGCTATTTATTTGATTGTTTTGCTTATTTAGTTATCTTTTATTTATTTATTTTAATCTGTTTATTTATTTATTTTTTAATAAATATATTTAATTATTTCATTGGTTTCATTTTAATTTCTTTGTCATTTATTTATTTATTTTTATTTATTAATTATTTAGCATTTATATATTTTTATATATATATATATGAATGAATGAATGAATTGGACCAGCTTTTGAAGGGAAAAAGCCAACAAATGGTAACTCATTACCAACTAATTTTCCAAGATGCACCTCATTAAGTTGGATAAATGAATATTCAAAGTGAGCAGAGCTGTAATCTAGACAAATAAGAAGCCCAAATATGAGAGGGTTTTATCATTCCTAGCTTCAGTTTTGTTCTGTTTTGCTGGCTTTGCTATTATCCTAAAGTGTTGAAAATTGTAAGAATAATTTTGGAAAGGATGTGTCCAATCTATCGACTGGTAGTATGAATGTGTTGGGTGTGTACATAGATCTCTGTGCAACAAGTTTAAATTTAATATCCAGCACAGTTAATATCCTTTAGCGCACTGGCAATAATCTTTCACTTTACAGGATTGTGTAACTGTAACCGGCTCCAGCTCTAATTCCCTGATAGCATGATTGTCTGACAGGCAATTAAGCCGCTGCCTGCTCAGGGGACGTGAGTGATTTGTGCTGTAGCACTGGAGCCGTGAAGCTTTGGGCTTTTACTCAAGTGGACTATAGCACTGCTGCACTTTATTGATTTTAACACAAGCAATAACAAATGAGTGATAAACAGATTCTGTGTATATAGACAAAGGAAAAGCATCCCATTCATATTAAACAAAAAAGATTTATGTAAAAAAAAAAAAACAATAGTATAAATTAGTACAAATACAAAAAAAGCTATTTCAAAACAATTTTTTTTATCTTTCATGGTTTTGTTAAAATGTAAAAATAAATAATAATAATAATAAACATTATTATTTTATAACAAAAACAATGGTTGCAGGATAAAATTTAGAAAAAAATTAAATAAAAATGTAAATAAAAATAAGTAAAGTTTATTTTTTTAAAATGCTTTTTTTAAGTATATAACACAAAAAAAGTGGTTGGAAAATAAACACATTTAAATAAAAAAATATATATTTGCAAAGTGTTTTTGAGTTTTTCAAGTTATATTTTGCAACAAAAATAACATTTATTGAAAAAAATGTTTAACGTTAACATTAAAACAACTAAAAATAATAAGGGTTCGCTTTTTTAAATGTCAAGTTTTATATTGCAACAAACAATATTTATTTTTAAATTGGTAAAATAACAAAAATTCAAACAGATTAAAAGGTTGTTTAAAAAGAAAAAGTTTAACACATTTGAAAATACGAAATACATATCAATACATTTAAAAAAATGAAAACTTTTCTCAAAAAGATTTATAAAAATGACTACGTAAAAACAACCTTAAAAATGCAACATAACACTGGTAAATTTATATAAAAATATTTAACAAAAATATGAATAATACTTAAGTATTGGCATGCATCTTTGTCCTATATTTCTATATAAGTTTACTAATAGCTTTTTGCATGCAGTGCTCAATCACTAGCCGTGTTTCCACTATCGAGCTAGGACCGGGCGTGCTAGTGCGTGCCAGGGCCAGTCGCGTTTCCACAGTCACTTCCGGGGCTTGATCGTGCCTCGCCGGGGCTTCCTCGGGGCCAACGGCCAAGTTTTTTGGCCCGACGAAAACCTTGGGCCAAAGCGGGCCAGCTGGGGCTAGAGGAGGGGTTATGAACAAAGGCGGAGTTTCTCAGCGTCTGGAGAGCGTCAGCGCGGATCATTTCAGAAAGATAACAGCTTTAACAGCAGCATTAAAGACTTTTAAAATAAGTTAAGCTCAAAACTCACTCTGTTAGCAGCAAGTGTTTGAAATAACTTGATCCGATGTGGATTATAATCACTAAACAAGGCAGAAATATTTATAAGCGATGTAAAAGACTATGCACGCTAAACATTAACGTTACACAGTAAAGATGTTAAATATGACTGCTTGGAGAAATCAGACGTCAGCTTCTTATTCTCTATCACAGTCGTGTATTTATTAAGTAACTTATATTATCTGTCACAAGCCTCGTCTCGAGAGTTTTTCTCACGTTGCCTATCATAAAAGAATATAGCCTAATAATGTTTTTTGTTCGGGAGTTTTTATAAAAATAGAGATATTATCATTAATTCTAAATGTGACGGCTACTGTGGCTAATAAACAGAAACAGACTCGACTGAATAAGCAGGCTATTTTCATAAGCGTTAAAAATAAATAAATAAATAAAATAGTAATAAGTGTATTTATGTGTGATTAATTTTGAGTCCTGATAAAATAAATCAATTCTATAGTTAAAACATCGATGCTTTTGAATTTGAATATATAGCAAAGCATGCAAACAAACGGCCGCTTTTATCATGTTCGTTTTGTGATCGCGCATGTTCCAGTGGCTTATTTCTTAGTTTTCTGATAACTTCTCTTTGTTGGTGAAATAATGAGGTTGCATGACGTTGTTCTGAGAGGCGTGTAAAGGGCGTGTTTTAGTGACGTGCAGCAGTGCTTCAAGCTCCTCTGTGGAAACCCTGCGCTATTCTGGCCTCGTGCTACTGGCCCGGGGCTATGAGCCCCGCCCGGCCCGCTTTAAGCCCTGGCTCGCACTGGCCCGACAGTGGAAATGCGGCTAATGGTTTATAATGAAGCTCCCAGCCCTGACCCCTCCTGTGCTTGACCTGCCGCTATCTAGAGATGAAATCAGAAAAGAGACACGCTGTGAATGGATCTCCCTTGAGGACCCTGCTGTGAATGTGAGCTGATGGCTCTTGTGAAGGCCATTTACAGCCCTTGTAAGGGTGATGTTTTAGACTCACCGTAATCGATAAACGAGTGTGTGTGGGCTTAATGCGCTCCTGCGTAACACCGATTCTGTCATAGCCCACAGCAAAGCATACTTTACATCCCAGTCTGACAACTCCTTAATGAGTTTAAATCATTATAAAATCAGTAGATTAATGGAAACATTTGTAGTTAGAGAGATGGAGGATAATGTATGGCTCAGAGATTGCTCTTTCAGGTGTCTCTCCTAAGATTCTTTAGGAGAAGAGATGTAGATCATGTCTCTTTTTGCATGCAGTTTTGAGGCATTGTTTAGATCTACAGTATTGTTCAAAATAATAGCAGTACAATGTGACTAACCAGAATAATCAAGGTTTTTCGTATATTTTTTTATTGCTACGTGGCAAACAAGTTACCAGTAGGTTCAGTAGATTCTCAGAAAACAAATGAGACCCAGCATTCATGATATGCACGCTCTTAAGGCTGTGCAATTGGGCAATTAGTTGAATTAGTTGAAAGGGACGTGTTCAAAAAAATAGCAGTGTGGCATTCAATCACTGAGGTCATCAATTTTGTGAAGAAACAGGTGTGAATCAGGTGGCCCCTATTTAAGGATGAAGCCAACACTTGTTGAACATGCATTTGAAAGCTGAGGAAAATGGGTCGTTCAAGACATTGTTCAGAACAACAGCGTACTTTGATTAAAAAGTTGATTAGAGAGGGGAAAACCTATAAAGAGGTGCAAAAAATGATAGGCTGTTCAGCTAAAATGATCTCCAATGCCTTAAAATGGAGAGCAAAACCAGAGAGATGTGGAAGAAAACGGAAGACAACCATCAAAATGGATAGAAGAATAACCAGAATGGCAAAGGCTCAGCCAATGATCACCTCCAGGATGATCAAAGACAGTCTGGAGTTACCTGTAAGTACTGTGACAGTTAGAAGACGTCTGTGTGAAGCTAATCTATTTTCAAGAATCCCCCGCAAAGTCCCTCTGTTAAAAAAAAAAGGCATGTGCAGAAGAGGTTACAATTTGCCAAAGAACACATCAATTGGCCTAAAGAGAAATGGAGGAACATTTTGTGGACTGATGAGAGTAAAATTGTTCTTTTTGGGTCCAAGGGCCACAGGCAGTTTGTGAGACGACCCCCAAACTCTGAATTCAAGCCACAGTACACAGTGAAGACAGTGAAGCATGGAGGTGCAAGCATCATGATATGGGCATGTTTCTCCTACTATGGTGTTGGGCCTATTTATCGCATACCAGGGATCATGGATCAGTTTGCATATGTTAAAATACTTGAAGAGGTCATGTTGCCCTATGCTGAAGAGGACATGCCCTTGAAATGGTTGTTTCAACAAGACAATGACCCAAAACACACTAGTAAACGGGCAAAGTCTTGGTTCCAAACCAACAAAATTAATGTTATGGAGTGGCCAGCCCAATCTCCAGACCTTAATCCAATTGAGAACTTGTGGGGTGATATCAAAAATGCTGTTTCTGAAGCAAAACCAAGAAATGTGAATGAATTGTGGAATGTTGTTAAAGAATCATGGAGTGGAATAACAGCTGAGAGGTGCCACAAGTTGGTTGACTCCATGCCACACAGATGTCAAGCAGTTTTAAAAAACTGTGGTCATACAACTAAATATTAGTTTAGTGATTCACAGGATTGCTAAATCCCAGAAAAAAAAAATGTTTGTACAAAATAGTTTTGAGTTTGTACAGTCAAAGGTAGACACTGCTATTTTTTTGAACACACCCCTTTCAACTAATTGCCCAATTGCACAGCCTTAAGAGCGTGCATATCATGAATGCTGGGTCTTGTTTGTTTTCTGACAATCTACTTGTTTCTGACAATAAAAAATATACTAAAAACCTTGATTATTCTGGTTAGTCACATTGTACTGCTATTATTTTGAACAATACTGTATATTGAAGTTTTCCATTTGGTCTCCAAATGTTATTTTATTTGTAATTTTGTATTAAGATTTCAGAGACTTAACGCCATTTTAAAAAAACTTGTTTCATTTAAGTGTCAACTTTGTCTACAATCAAAATATTAAATTAACACTGCTATTCAAAAGTTTGGGGTCGATAAGATTTTGTTGTTGTTGTTGTTTATAAGTCTCTCATGCTCACCAAGGCTGCAATTATTTTAAAAAAAATGCAATAAAATCAGTAATATTGTGAAATATTATTACTTTTTAATATAAGTGTTTTCTTATTCAGTATATTTTAAGATGTAATTTATTCCTGTGATGCAAAACTGAATTTTCAGCATCATTACTCCAATCTTCAGTGTCACATGATTCTTCAGAAATCATTCTAATATGATGATTTGATGCTTAATAGACATTTCTGATGATTATCTTTCAGAAAAGTTCCTAAGCTTGCCAACAGACCAGAATTTGTCAAATCAACATCCAAGTTTATTTGGATCAGCTTTTGTTTTCTTCTCTATCATGGCTTCTTCTCACCACTTGCTTGATTATGTGTTTTGTGACAGAGAGGGGAAGATGGTCGTTCTGTCCCTCGCGATCGGATTGGCCGAACAAGATGACTTTGCCAACCTTCCAGATCTACAGGAGGTGCCAGCCAACAAAGAAACCCCTCCCACCGACAAAAGGTAAAGGCTGGTTTAAAACAGACAGTTTCATTTCCATATGCGAGTCTCAAAATAAGCAGATATATACATTTTAAATTGCTTTCTCTGGGCTTGAAATATCCTTTCTAAAAGCAGATTTTGTCCAATACAGTATTTTCTCTGTTGGTTTGTTGGTGTTTAACAGTTTGTTCTTGCTGGTTGATGCTATAACTACAACATCCGTGAGGGAAAAAGGCATATTTCTCCATTGCTGGACATTTAATAAACCCTACTGTATCATATTTGATACCTGGATTTCCTCTAAAGGCCCCTAAATTATAAACATGATCAAAATTGCTGAAGAAATGGTTGTACACAATCTTCTACATGCCTTGTCTGATTTATAGTATATATTTTTTGAGCAAGTAAAAGGCTGTAAAAGCGTCCACCTTCAGATTTTGGTTCACATGACTTTTACGTAAACATAAAAACAACTTTTATATTCTTAATATGTCAATACGAACACTTACTGGACTGAAGCAACTTGGCTTTACTTGATTATTTTTACAACTGTGAGCCATCAGGATTTGAGGAACATTTCTTTTTTTATCTTTCAATCCTCATTACATTGCATTGCATTATGTTTTCAAACTACTGAGCTTTGATCATCAAACCTAAGCATTTAAATATTATCTCACTAAATGTTTTTGGCAGATATAGAGTTGACACCTGATGTATTTTGTGTAAATAGTCTGCTATACTGTTCTCATTGATTTACATTACAAACCATCAGAATTTCATCTTACTTTCTGGCCATATAAATATCAGCCTCTGCACCAAATTGAAATATTTTTTTTGCTCAGTTTGAGCCATTTTTTTGTCCTCCTCAAGTACAAGCTTCATGTCCTTACTATATCACACTATATGAGCCATAAAAGTCTGATTTATCAAACATGACAATTTCATGAGTCAATTTTGTGCAAAGGTCCAATAAACGCTTCCCTTTTTTAATGATCTTTGTGGACTATAATTTCAATTCAATTCAATTCAATTCAAGTTTATTTGTATAGCGCTTTTTACAAAATAAATCGTTACAAAGCAACTTTACAGAAAATTATGTTTCTACAATATTTAGTAGTAGCTAGTAGTTTGTGCACATTTGACAGGATTTTAGAAAAAATAATAATAATAATACAAGACGTAGTCAGCTAGACGATGAACTATCAATATTATTAAGTTATTATATGATTCAGTCACACATTTAGCAATAATTGTTAGTTCTGTTTGTTGATTCAAGGTTAGCATCATCTGGGGTCCTCTGAGGGTCAGCATCATCTCTTCTCAGGTGTTCTGGATCCAGACTGGAGCTTGTTTAAATCCTAGTTACCACGGGATGTAAATCCCGTGGCGAAACATAGAAACAAAATACAGACATCATTAGCATAGCTGCTGATCCAACAAAGTAAAATTAGTTTAACCCAAGCTAATGAATAAAAATGCAACTTTGAACAGATGCAACTACACTCACAATTAAAAAGAAACATTATTCGAATGCTTGGCGAAAGAGATGTGTTTTTAATCTAGATTTAAACAGAGAGAGTGTGTCTGAACCCCGAACATTATCAGGAAGGCTATTCCAGAGTTTGGGAGCCAAATGTGAGAAAGCTCTACCTCCTTTAGTGGACTTTGCTATCCTAGGAACTATCAAAAGTCCAGCGTTTTGTGACCTTAGGGTGCGTGATGGGTTGTAGCGTGGTAGAAGTCTAGTTAGGTACGCTGGAGCTAAACCATTTAGGGCCTTATAGGTAAGTAATGATAATTTGTAACTGATACGGAACTTAATAGGTAGCCAGTGCAGAGACTGTAAAATTGGGGTAATATGATCATATTTTCTTGACCTCATAAGGACTCTAGCTGCTGCATTTTGGACGACCTGTAGCTTGTTTATTGAAGAAGCAGGACAACCACCTAGAAGTGCATTACAATAGTCCAGTCTAGAGGTCATGAATGCATGAACTAGCTTTTCTGCATCAGAACCAGATAACATGTTTCGTAGCTTGGCAATGTTTCTAAGATGGAAGAATGCAGTTTTTGTAACATTGGAAATATGATTTTCAAAAGACAAATTGCTGTCTAATATAACACCCAGATTTCTGACTGTAGAGGAAGTAACAGTACATCCGTCTAGTTGCAGATTGTAATCTACAAGATTCTGTGTAGTGTTTTTTGGTCCAATAACTAATATCTCTGTCTTATCCGAATTTAATTGGAGAAAATTGTGTGTCATCCAATCTTTTACATTTTTAACACACTCTGTTAGCTTAGATAATTGGGAAGTTTCATCTGGTCTCGTTGAGATATATAGCTGAGTATCATCAGCATAACAGTGGAAGCTAATTCCGTATTTTCTAATAATATTACCAAGGGGCAACATATATATTGAAAATAGAAGGGGACCTAGGACGGATCCTTGTGGCACTCCATATTTTACTGATGATAAATGAGATGACTCCCCATTTAAGTAAACAAAATGGTAGCGATCGGACAGGTAGGATCTAAACCATCTTAGAGCCTGCCCTTGAATACCTGTATAGTTTTGTAATCGATCTATGAGTATGTCATGATCTATGGTGTCGAACGCAGCACTAAGATCAAGTAAGACTAGAAATGAGATGCAGCCTTGGTCTGACGCAAGGAGCAGGTCATTTGTAATTTTAACAAGTGCAGTTTCTGTGCTATGGTGGGGCCTAAAACCTGACTGAAATTCTTCATACATATCATTTTTATGCAGGAAGGTGCTCAATTGAGCAGACACAACTTTCTCTAAAATTTTAGACATAAATGGAAGATTTGAAATAGGCCTATAATTTGCCAGTTCACTAGGATCTAGTTTTGGTTTCTTAATAAGAGGCTTGATAACCGCCAGCTTGAATGGTTTTGGGACGTGTCCTAAAGTTAACGACGAGTTTATGATATTGAGAAGCGTTTCTTCTGCTACAGGTAACAGCTCTTTCAGTAATTTAGTGGGTACAGGATCTAATAAACATGTTGTTGGTTTAGATACAGTGATAAGTTTATTTAGCTCTTCCTGTCCTATGGTTGTAAAGCACTGCAGTTTATCTTTGGGTGCGATGGATGAAACTGAAGTGTTAGACGCTGTAGAATCTACATTCGCTATTGTATTTCTAATGTTATCTATTTTATCAATGAAGAAATTCATAAAGTCATTACTATTTAACGTTGGTGGAATATTTGAATCAGGTGGCATCTGGTAATTTGTTAACTTAGCCACTGTGCTAAATAAAAACCTAGGATTGTTTTGGTTATTTTCAATGAGTTTGTGTATATGCTCTGCCCTAGCAGTTTTTAGAGCCTGTCTATAGCTGGACATACTGTTTTTCCATGCAATTCTAAAAACCTCTAAGTTAGTTTTTCTCCATTTGCGTTCAAGACTACGAGTTAATTTCTTGAGAGAGTGAGTATTACTGTTATACCATGGTACAGTACGTTTTTCTCTAACTTTTTTCAATTTGATTGGGGCAACAGCTTCTAATGTATTAGAGAAAATAGTGAAAATAGTTTCATGTCAGGCTTTTTTTTTCTTTTTTTTTTTTGCAATCTTTTTCTTTTTGGAGGGCTCTTAAACGTTGGAAATAGGCATATATTTGTGTCTGTCTGCTGCTGTTCTTGACATCAACTTTGGTTAGTGCCACTCGTTCAGTCCACAGGAAGTGGAGGTGACTAATCAGGAGTTAGTCATTGGCCAGTCCCTAAGTATGAGGTCCGTTTTTTGCTAATGAAGTACTCCAGCTACACAAGCTTATCACAAAATCAATGGTCGTCAATGTGTATCCTACCCCCAGTTATCAATCACCATGTCAATAAGTCGTTCTGCTCGTAACGTTTGACTTTGTCTTAAAGGACAAGCTCACTCAAAAATGAAAATTGTAGATGAAAAATGTAGATGAGTTTATTTCTTCATCAGAACAGTATTGGAGAAATGTATTATTATATCACTTGCTCACCAATGGATCCTCTTCAGTGAATGGGTGCCGTCAGAATGAGAGTCCAAACAGCTGATAAAACAACACAATAATCCAAACCACTCCATTTCATCCATTAACGGCTTCTTGAGCAAAAAGCTACATGTTTGTAATAAACAAATCCATTGCCACTTGATCTGTGCATATTGCTCTCCTGATTCAGATGAGATGACTTTTTCACAAAAAAATATTTTTACAAAAATGGTAAAAAATATTCATATGAGCTCTTGCTTATTTTGGCTTCTATTTTTTTATGTGAGTAATATTATGGTGTTTTTTTTTTTTTTTTTGGCTTATTTGTTCTTGAATCCCCGTCTGGTTCATTTGGTCTGTCATTTTGAACTTTTTTGCTATCATCACACATTCCCTTTGGTAGCCCTCTCTTTCTCTCTCTCTCTCTCTTTCTCTCTCTGTGATCTGTGTTTTAGTGAGGTGTCAGGATCGCAGTGGGGGTGTGCTCATTATAAGAGAGTGTAGTTGCAACTAAAAATACACCCTCCTCCGTCTGGCTGAGACACGCATCATGCACACACACTCCCCGTTCTGGCTTCTGCCGGGAGAATAAGTCTTGACTCTTTAAACACACATCAACCCACACAAACACACACAGCACTTTATAATCAGACACTCTCAGGAGTTCACAGTCTCTCAGACCAGTTAAGCTGGAGTGTAGAGGCCTACAAGAGGACAGATTTTTCCATCCTACTCCAGCAAGTTTCATTCCCCACCCAGCCGGGAATTTTATTCTGTGTCCATCTGCTCCCAATTTATAATCATTTTCATCCCGTCTGCTCAGTCGAGGTCCATTCCTGCAATCTGCCTTGATCAGGGAAAACCTGGAAATATGAGGTCGTTTTTAAAGCCAATATCCATGCGAAGTCATAAATAAAACTACTACTATGGGAAAAGTCCAAAAAAATATGTTTTATTGTTGTTGATGTTGTTGTTTATTGTATTACAATTATTATTAAATATTGACATCTTAAAAACCATCAAAAATTCATGAAATGCCATAAAGTTTCCTCAAAATGTTTTAAAACCCTAGCAAAAGTGAGGTTTTGGACAAAATCAGCATAAATAATTTCTTGGCATTAATGCATAAATACAAAAAAATATATTTCAGGGTTTCTGTTCATGCATTTTTATTTAATAAAATATGTTTTAATAGTTTGTTTTGTACGTTTTCAATGCAATGTCATTTAAAATGACAAGGATTTATGCTGATGTTGTCCAAAGTGTTGCCTGTGGCGTTTCAAAACTTTTGGAGGACAACACTATATTTATGCATATTAGAGTACTGCATTATTCCTCTCGCTTTCCCTGCATTCAGATCAGTTGTTATTGTTGTGCACTGAATGTGTGGAGTTATATTTCTGTGATGCATAGAGAACAGAACTTACATGTCATAATTTTTTTTTAATTTCACTTTCATATTCTGTGAAAGGTAAACAAGAAAGTTTAAATGATTTAAAACTATTAAATAATTTAACCAACCATCTGTGAACGGCATGAAGATTTCAGCACACTGGCCATCTCTGCTCCATAAACTCAGCCTCATGTTTCAAATCTCTAAGACTTTCTTTTATCTGCGGAACACACAAGAAAGTCACAAGAAATAGATTTTATTGAGGTATAAATAACACTGGACCCCACTGACGTTCATTGTATTGACAAAATATCTTGTTTTTTCCACAAAAGAAAGGAAGTCATACAGGTTCGAAACAACCTAAAGTGATTAAATTATGACAGAATGTTCATTTTCAGATGAACCTGTCCTTTTAAAAGAATCAGTCAGTGTTGAGTACTCGAGACTCGGACTCGGTCTTGGACTCGGTCTCGAGACCGTATTTTAATGGTCTCGGTCTTGTCATGGACTCGTGTGCATTTTGACTCGGTATTGACTCGGACTCGAACATATTAGGAATCGGACTTATGCCCGAGTCCACTCGAGTCCCAATCAAAATATTTCATGATTATTACTGTATGTTAAAACCCTCTGGAGTCGTTTAACCCAGGATACGCGTTATGAGTCATTTTCTCCTGATAACCCCGAAAAGAACTTAAATTACACTTTCAGTTTTAATCGTACAGATAAGAGCAATACATCAATCGTATCTGTAAAGGGTCTTTTTTTTGGATACAGACATAATAACAACAAAACTTTGTGCACTTCTTCATTTACAAACACGTCATTAAAATGAACTGTAACTCAGTGAATACTCAACGAAAAGACATGAGAGAGATATCTATAGAAAGCTTGACATGTCTGCTTTTAAACTAAAAAGTGCCACCGAAAACAAGTATTCTGTGATAAAGTAATCCATATGAAAACAACGCGATGTCTGTTTTTCACGTCTCCCTTCACAACCCATTATATCTAATGTGACCACGCCCCCGCGCTGAACGCGCTAGTCAGATTCAAACTGAAGCGCGCGGCTTGAATACGCCCACACAGAAGAAAAAGCAGAGACTGTTCTTAATGTTCTTTTATTTTACTGTTTGCTTCGCGATGAGAGGAATAAGACATAATTCACCCCGAAAAGATGTGATGTGGTTGAGGATTTGAGATTTGGATTTCCTCCGAAAAAAAAGAATGAAGCACTTTATTCAGCAGAGATCATAAACATGAGTAAGTCTCTTTTTATTTATTTATTTATTATACTTGTACTAGTTTTCAAATAACGTGTAAACATTTTACTAGTTAGACTTTTTCCAAATACTTTTTCCAAACAAAATTCCTGACTAAATGTATAATCAAGTGAAATATTATGAAGTTTCAATAACAATACACAATACTATACCATTCAAAAGCTTGATGTAAATAATATAAATGTAACAAATAAATGTAACTGTAACAAATGTAACACAATGCTGTTCTTTCAATTTATCCCCCCTAAAAAACCCGAAAAATTATTCTCAGCTCTTTTCAACATTAATAATAATAATAATGATAATAATGATAATAATAGTAATGAATGTTTTTTGTAGAAAATATATGATTTTTAAAATAATTTCTTAAGGATTGTGTGACTGGAGTAATGATGCAAAAAATAGTTTGAAAGTCAGCTTTGATTTTCCCTAATAAACTGTTTAACTGCTCCCCCAAGTGGATATTAAATTATGTTGTGAGATAATTAAATATATTCTAAATAAACTACAAACATAAAATTATATAGATTTATTTTGTCCTCACATTCTTTCTTGTAACTCCTCCCTTTCAGTGACACAAGCTGACTGAACGGCTCATTATGCAGCTCATTATGCAGCTCATTATGCGGGCCTTTGTCTTTTCAGGTGTAAATCACAATGATATTCATGGTAGTTGATGCCTACTCGCATATGACTTTTACCAACAAAAAGTGTCTTAGAAAATTTAAATAAATATATTGTTTTCTGTGAGTGAGTAAACAAGATGATTTTCACATAATTTAGAAAGAATAATTCTAGGCTACAAGCTCCAGTTCTCAACAATCCCGGGAACCAATGTTATGTATGTTTTTTTTTTTGCCTTATTCAAGTGATTTAACATTTTTAGTTTTTCACTAAGCACGCATAATATTTTTTTTTCTCAAAAATACAATCATGTACATACATGCATTTCACATATTATTATAGCCCTGAAGTGTGTTTTTGAAGCCTAAAGTGTGTAGAGCGGGCCGTGTTATGTGAAAACGAGCACTTAATACTGACAAGTAACAATTCATAATTCTAATAAAATTACCTTTACACCACATACTATGTGGCCCTTTTACCCTTTATTGTTTCCCCCAAACATTTTACATATTCTTGAAGATTTCTTTAGGTCTTGTCTCAGACCCAATCTCTCTGGTCTCGGTCTTGACTCAGACTCAATCCTTTCTGAACTCGGTCTTGACTCGGACTCGACCCTTTCTGAACTCGGTCTTGACTCGGACTCGACCCTTTCTGAACTCGGTCTTGACTCGGACTCAACCCTGTCTGGACTCGATCTGGACTCGCACTCGAATGAGCTGGTCTCGACTACAACACTGGAATCAGTAAAACTGTTTATGATTATGTCCTAACGCTACAGGGAACTGTACTTCACATATGTATTACTGAAGAACTAGCTAAATAACAACTACTCTCAAAAATGTTGTCCCCCACTAAAGCAAATCTAACGTTTTCAAAGAGTGAATCAAAAGAGTGATTGAAAGTCTTGATTAGCTCCGTTCGGCATCAGTCCTTCTTGCCAAAAGAGTGTGTGTCAGGATCAGACTTCCCTCAGGAAATGTTTTCCACAAACCAATTAACAAGCACAGTCATTTATCCTGGAAGGAAGTTCGCCTCTCGATGGCCTGTCCTTCTGCCTTATGTTGACGTATTAGGCTTCTTTAAGGAAACACAATAGCACCAGTGTAACACCCAGCGGCCTTTGGCGAGCCGGCCTGTAGCGAGAGCCTTACTCGGACACGCCCACTCAGAGTTTCTGTGTCCAATCACGCTGAAGAATGACTGCGTGTGTTTACTTCTTGATTAATCAACAGCCTTGTTTCTTACTGTCTACATAAGCATCAATCCCAACAGAAATGGGACCTCATTGATGACTAATCTGGGGCTCTACTTTTCCAGAAGCTCGTACACTCACACAGTCACTCAGTACTTATGTTAGAACATCTTTAGCATATTTAAAAGTTATAATAAATAAATTATATCATATTAATGCTGTTGTTTTGTTTTGAATGTCTTTTTATTCATCAAAGAATACGTAAAAGATATATCACAGCTTCCACACAAATACTGAGCAATCTAATAAATCTAATACTTTTAATCTAATAAATTTAGCCTTGGTGAGCATAAGAGTAAGCTGGTTTAATAATAAAAAATAAAAATAAAAACTTACTGGCCCCAAACCTTTAAATAGATGGCTATATGATTTCAGTTGCTTATATTTGAATTACAACATAAATTTGACATCCAACAAATATTGATTTGATCTAAGCAATTGCATTCTCATTCACTATCCTTTTTTATTTTATTTTACTTTATAGAGTCATATGCATGATTTTCTTTTGCGTTTTTGTTTCTGTACCCACTTTTTTAATTTCAAAGAACTTTGTAATTGTAAAAGTTATTAAATCCAGTTCCCTTTGAACTGCCAAAACATGGCCCAATTTCTGTATTGCCACTATATTGCAAAGTGACAAAGTGCACATTCTTTCTTAAATATCTCCTTAGAAGTCATACAAAATGCATAATACGTGATTAGATTTTTGTGTGCTGTTTAGAATTCAGTCAGTCAGTCAGTTTGAATTTTAGACATGTAGGGGGATGGATGGAGGATAGATGGATGGATGGATGGATGGATGGATAGATAGATAGATAGATAGATAGATAGATAGATAGATAGATAGATAGATAGATAGATAGATAGATAGATAGATAGATAGATAGCTTCGGTGGGTTTTGGAACATGCCTGAAGTGTTCTCTGTGGAGCTCTGTTGGGGTAGGGTGTCTGTCAAAGCATTAGACTGTGATCAAAGCTCACCCTGGCCCTCTGGGGTCCGTCAGGATCGGTCGCCATGGAGAGTGTCCTTGCTCTACTGATAACTGCCTTCAATCACTCCACTCAGTAGCCAGAGCACTGTCACTAGGGCAACAGCAGGGTCACACCCACCAGCCTCCATTAACATACAGCACACAAACCACAAATCATGTTGCTTTGTTGTTTTTTTAAAAAGTTCCTGCTTTTTGTTAACTGACATAGCAAAGCAAGACAAGGAAGTATATTTAAAGAAAATGGGTTACACTAGATTCTATCTGTCTATCCATCTATTTAATCTATCTATCTATTGTTTATTCATTTATTTTTATTTCAAATTCAATGATATACTAAATTGCTTAAAATTAAATAAAATTAATAATAAAATAATAATAAATAATAAAAAAAAAAAATTATAGTCAGAGCCTAGTGTATGCTACTATTTGGTGTAATTAAGATTTTGATTGTTTTTGAAAGAAATATGCTCACATATGGCTGCATTTATTTGATCAAAATGTAAAGTAATGTATTTGTCTGAATTTTCAGCAACATTACTCCAGTCTTCAGTGTCACATGATCTTCAGAAATCATTCTAATATGCTGATTTGATGCTCAAGAAACATTTCTGATTATCAATGTTGAAAATAGATGTGCTGCTTTTTTGTGGAAGTGGTTATACATTTTTGCAGTATTCTTTGATAAATATAAAGTTAAGCTTTTATTTTTCAGTGTGTGTGTGTTGTTACAAAGTAAACATCTTTACTGTGAATTTTAATCAATTTAACGCATTCTTAATAGTTTGTAGTGTATTAATTTCTATTATTTTAATTATTTTTTTATAATTTTTTAAGTGGGAAATAGATAACCCAGTATAGCGTTAATGCAGAGTAATAATGCTATCACTCCATTAAACTCACCCAATTAGCTTCAATATTTTACTAATATTTAAAAAGGACTCATAATTGGTGAATAATTTTAAAATTGCCTTTTGAAGTTACAAACTTCATGAACATCATTGCAGCATTTACACTTGCGGCGCATTGGAAAAGAAAAGTGCACTATTTATCACACTACTGAAAATTGCAGTTATAGTATATTAATAGCTTCGCTTCTTTACTTTTTGCTATTCCCTAACCTTGCTATCCATTACAGTATTTACCTCTGTCTCTCACACAGCTCATAAAAGCCTACGACACACCAAAAGAGAAGTGCGAGACAAACTTGACTCCTCAGAGGATATAAGCAGAGAGTAAGATCCGCTCAGACAGTGCCTTTACCTGCTCCCCCGATACCCGAGCTCTTCATCAAAGCGCTTGTAACTCTCTATGTTTAAAAGCATGCTCCTTTACGCTCTCATCCCTCGCTCTCGTTCCTCCGCCCTCCCATGGCCCAGTTTGAAATGAATCACAACAGCACCACGAAGCCACTCCTCAGGAGCCCTGTCGAATCAATCCGTTTGAGAAACAAGCCATTCATATGAGAAATGCATCTGTATCAATATCCACCTGCCACAGCTCAATTATAGCTTTCCATTACATTGTCCTGTGCGAGCCACTTATGGGTATGATTGTAATAGCAGAAAGCACATTCGGATGATGTGTGCTCATGAGAGGACGAAGCCGTATTATGTTTATAGATCTGCATTGAGTAGCAAAGGCCATTTGGGTTTGTGAATCAAGCAGCGGGGCATCAGATGTAGACTGTACCGCCAGTGGCCCCTACTGAGTGCTCATGCATTCGGAGTTGATTTGTTTCATGGTTAATTGTGCAGTGCACACAATTGCACGTCTCTCATGTGCATATGGTGCTGTGATTCCTGATGATTTGAGCTACATTGATGGGATGGGAAATGGTGGACACGTGGTAAAGGTACAGTGTTGGTTATTTTCTCACACAACGTGTGTGACAGTGCATGCATTTAGAATTCAAAGAGCTCCAGATTCATGTGGTTTTTACATATTTCAAACATCTTTGTCTACAGATATATACAGCCAAAAATAAATTAATAAATAATAAAAATTGAGACTATGACTCCATTAAAGTGAGGATATATACCTATTGTAATATTACTATGATATTGTAAAATATTATTATTCATTTAATTTGTAGTATAATATTAATATTTCAATGGTTCAAATTCAGTAGTTCTTGAAAGCAAACAAATATATGATATATAATATTATTGTATTCATATTATAAATATATGATAATTATTTTAATTATTGAAAATTATCATTGATTTTACAGTACAATAGTAATCTTAAATGTTTTTTATTTTTATAACCACAATAACAATAGTATTAATATTATAACATAATTATATTTTTCATTTATTTAATTATTTATAAGTGTATTAGTGAATATTTTCAGTGTATATTGATTTTACAATAATTTTAGACAATTTTTACAGTAATACAACAATATTAGTTATTTTGCTCTTATTTTAGTTTTATATTGATAATAATAATGAAAACTATATTTTATTTTACTGTTTTATTTTTTTATAATAATAATAATTACAAATGTATATGTGTGTGTGTATACATATATATATATATGTATCTACAGTACAGACCAAAAGTTTGGACACACCTTCTCATTCAAAGAGTTTTCTTTATTTTCATGACAATGAAAATTGTAGATATTGTATATATTTATCACAAATATTAATTATTATCATTATTATCAAAATAACAACAGTGTGCCTGTAAAGTAGACTGAGACACATCTCACAACTATTAAGTTAAGTTTGTAGAAGCCATTGATTTATTTATTTTTTTCTGCATATCAAAGCAGAATGTTTATCAAACTGTAGTCTAAGTCACAATATACTTTATGGCGAAAAAATCTTATATGTTATATATGTTGTTTGGCCAAATCGTACAGCCCCATATTTTGGTTAATAAAATACTGTGAAAGTTTATTTGTTACACACCTTCTGTATTTAGTTCACGTACCTCCATGATCTAGTAAATGATGCTGACACAGTGATCTTCAGAGTAGGCATGTTCCTGTAGATATGTGTGCTGGTTCTCTTATGATGTAACTAAAGGAAATGAGTTATTCTGGCCAGACAACTGCCCGTGGACCACCTGCAGAGAGTCTGTGACAGACAGTTAATTGCGGTGAAGTCATTTGAACACCAACAATCATAAAGGGCTGCTAAAATTGCAAGGAAAAAGCTATTGTATGCCATTAGTCAGAAGTCTGGCTTGTGAGAATAGACCCGTCTGCTTTAGCCTGTGGAGAGAGAGAGAGAGAGAGAGAAACAAGAGAAGTTTCTTTCTCAAGATGTCCCTGAAGTGGAGCCCTTGACTGCATCGTGACATAATGGATTTGAAGTGTTTTAAGGTGTGTGTCGTTTCCCAGCTTGCTGTTCCTGTCATGTATTTTTGTTTGTCTATGCTGCTGAATCATTGCAGCGGAGACACACTGATTGGTACACGGGAGGCTGGGTACAAGCGATGATCCCTAGATATCCTGCCATCGTTGAGTGAGCCGCAGGTGGGATTTAGGACTGTAAGAACAAAGAGCTTGATAACACACATCTTTTTTCTGTATTCTGGTTTCATTGATACTGTCTGAGCAGTTTAAAGAGATGTTTCATCCACAAAGGGTAATTTTGTCATCGTTTATTCACCCTCATGTTGTTCCAAACTTTTATGACTTTTCGGTTTTCCACAAAAGGACACATTTTGAATAATGTGCTATGAGTAATTTGAATATAATTTCAATTAGAGATTATGACTGGAGCTTTCATTGCTCAAAAAGGACACAAAAGCACCATGTAATGTAGTTCCCAAATCTTCTGAAGTCAAACCCACCTATCTGAAAACGCAATTTATTCCTGTGATGATAAAGCTGAATTTAAAGCATCAATATTCCAGTCTTCAGTGTCACATGATCCTTCAGAAATCCTTCGAATATGTTGATCTGCTGCTCAAGAAATATTTCTGATTATTCTCAAAGTTGAAAACAGTTGCACTGCTTAATATTGTTTGGAAACCAAAGATATCTTTTATTTTCAGAATTCTTTGCATGAAGAGAAAGCAGCATTTATTTGAAACTGACATCTTTTGTAACACAATAAAATATATTTTCTGTCACTTTTGAGTCAATATGTACTTTTTTTTTCAAATCCATCAATCAATCAGTCTTGCTGACACCTAAATTTTTGAATAGAAATATATAATGCTTTCATAGTGTTTGTTTGTTTGTTTTTGGTCATTTTTGAGCTTGACCTCACCAGTCCTCCATTTCCTTTCATTG
Source organism: Carassius auratus (assembly GCF_003368295.1). NCBI lineage: Eukaryota > Metazoa > Chordata > Actinopteri > Cypriniformes > Cyprinidae > Carassius > Carassius auratus. The sequence continues at coordinate 6,020,695 of NC_039249.1, read as the reverse complement.
TATTCACTAAAGTGACCTTAAAGTTTCTTACAAGTTAACCTTTCACATTACACAGAAGAAAGAATGTCATACAGGTTTGGAATGACATGAGGGTGAGTAAATGATGACAGAATTTTTTCAGTCCTTTAACACTCTGATAGTTTTAGCTTAAGTGTTATTTGTCAGTCTGATCAGTCATTCCAAAGGTTAATGAAGGTAAAACATCCATCTTCCATGAGATCAGACACAGATTTAAAGAAAACTGCCCACACATATCCAGTCATCTTCCTCACCGCTGTCCTCCTCATTGTTGCCAGATTCACTGCTGTGTGTCATTTCAGAAAAGAAGCATCGTGCTGAGACGGACAGCTTAAGTCACTGTCAGACACACACACGTTTCACTATTTCCCTCTCGTGTTCACACACACACACACACGTGCACAGATAGCGATGGAAGCATTCTGCCAGAGAGGCAGGGCCAGGCTCAATATCACCCTCCTAGTGATATGGAAATAAAGAGCGGCCAAGTATGACAGCATTGGGCTTAGCGAGACACCTGCGCGCACACAACATAAATACAGCTTTAACTCTCTCCCGCATGTTTGGCGACAGGGTTCATGGAGGAAGACGGGTTAATGTGTGCTAGGCTTCATGGTTCAGCGCTCCGCCGGTGCTTGATGCATATGTGTCTGACAGGCCATCGCCAGCTTTTATAAGGGATGATGGTCTGGTGCACCGGACTGTGTCTGTCTAGGACATAAGATGGGCTCTGTTTCATCATTCATAACTTTAGTGCATTAGATCAAACATTTTTTAACTTCTTAATACTGAACTTCTCACAAAAAATACTCTTTCAAAGTAAATTAATAGATGATTAGTCATTAATCATAATACTTTAACATAATACATTTACCAGTGAGAAGCTAAATGTGACAGTGGTGAGGAGAAAGATTCACAACACAATGCAAACTGTTTTATGAATTATGTATGTGTCACAAGGAAAAAGATATGAATATTAAGTTTTCATTTTCACAAAGCAATTGTTATTGTTGAAGTCTGAGATTGTCAGTAGAATCGAAAATGTATTATTTATAATTATTAAATTATAAATTATTATTATTTTGTTTTGTTTTAAGCTAAACAGACAAGGCTTAAGCCTAGTTCCAGACTAAAATGGAAATCTGAACAGTTTCATCAGAAATAAACTTGCACTGATTGATCTTAAAATATATCAGTGCCTTTGTTTTGTCTCAAGATGTACACCAGTAATATTTTTTTCTAAGGCACATATATAAAAAAAAATTACCGGTGCTTAAATGTCCTAACTGAACTATGGCCTAATCCTGGTTTAGTCTAAGCCCTGTCTGTAAACCAAGTAATTTATTACCTTAAATGTGCTTTTTTGTTTGTTTGTTTTTCCCTGGAGGCAGTGTTTTGTAGTGATTAAAGGTTTCTCGAGGAAACAAAGCAAAGGTTGGCACACCAAAAATGCAGAAATTTATTACCAAAATATCACACAGGCAATGTATCCAATTTTTTATTTATTTTATTTATTTATTTATTTTTTATTTATTTATTTTTGCTAAAGGTTTCTCAAGGACAATTAACTTTTTCATGTCATTTTACCTAAAAATGTGCATATTTTGTCATGAAAATGCAATGCAATAATTACATTTTCTTCAAATGGCTTAATTTTCTGTAATTATTCCATTATTTATAATGGTAAAATGTGGTGGGATATGTTTTCATGTGATTCACCCAAATGCTGTTATTATACAGTGAAACTACAGTACAGACTTTTATGTATTTGCTTTGTTTTTGACACTTTTTAATGCGTATGTCACATTGTCCACAAATATCTTCTAGGATACAATAAATATTAAAACATTACTGTTGTTGATAAGAAATACAATATTATTCTGAATTATATATGATGTATACATCAACCTTTTTTCCAACCTTCTATGACAAAAGAAAACCAGAATAGTTGCATAATCCTGTGAATTTATGGATCCACTCTGTTTATGTGTGTGTGTGTGTGTGTGTGTTGGTGTCAGAAGGCATTTAATTGCAGTGGAACGTAGACTAATTGAATTGTAAATGAGGTGTGCAGCATGATCAAATGAGAGCAGCAGAAGGGGAGATGTCAGTGGCGTCTTGACCATGTCTCCAAACAGCCTTACGCTCCTGCAGCTGCATCCAACAGCGTTTCACAAATGACAATTAAACATCAAATATGATGCATACACTCTTAAAAATAAAGGTGCTTAAAAGGTTCATTACAGCGATGCCACTGAAGAACCATTTTTGGTTCCACAAAGAACCATTCAGCCAAAGGTTCTTTAAAGAATCATCACTTTCTTACCTTTTTATAATATGAAGAGCCTTCTTTCACCCACAAATATATTTTTTGTGAAACAGAAGGTTAGGCATAAGGTATGTTTTGCATGTTGGGACTAGCTTGGGATGCTGGTGGACCAGCATTTGTTGTCTTTTGGGAGCTGGTATGATCCCAGCAAGACCACAACAAACTTGTGTATGTGGTACATGCCCCATTTCTTTTGAAATCGGTTAGTGTTTGTAGTTAAAGACCAAGACAATTTCCAAATAAACTTTCATGAATTATTTAATAAAGAAAAACACATGTTGCTGGTTATGTTTACACTGTAAAATCCCCAGTGTCAAACAAACACTGCTCAGTTCTTATATGATCCTGATCTACAGAGAGTAAAACACCGAAGCAGTGTTGTAGTTAGTGAAATAAAGTAGATTCACTCTACAAGTGATGACTGAGCATTAGTTATGACACAGACAGCTGCAGTTAACAAGCAAAATCACTGAGGATAAAAGGAACAGCACAAACAGAAAAAAGGGAAGAGGTGAGCAGAAACTACTATACAGCCAAACAGCCTTGACAAAATCAATATCAAACTAACGAAGGGTTGAACAACTGCAAAAAACCGAATTGCCATATTCACTTTCATATGGTACATGCTCAAAGGTTGCTAAAGTATGTCGCTATTATGGTGATTAGTGTTGGGCACTTGGTCATTGACTTTGGCTGAAGTATGTTCCAGTAATTGTTAAAAGTGCACACCATCACTATTTTCCATAATACGTCATGGTCCTGACTGCACTGTCACTCATTTTACTATGTGTACTTTTTGAAATCAGTAAATGGCAGCTGGATTTGGACATATGGGACTTTCCAGATGAGTTTGAATGTCTTTAAAGACAACTTTCAGTTTTGAAATTTCATTATCAAGTTATTATTAACTGTCCCATTGAATAAGCTCTGTTATCTGATGTACACAAGCTCTTTTTATCAGATTTTAACTGATTTATGGACAATATTCTTTGATGCTTTGAAACTTTTTACCAGTTTACCAGTGACATTTATTAAAAATGTAATAATATTCATAACTTAAGTAATTTTCAGTTCTACCTTCAGCAGATAAAGCAAAACAAATTACAGTTATCATATAATTCAATAAGTGTGACCCTGGATCACAAAAGGAGTAATTCGTAGAACAGGTTTATTTGTAGCAATAGTCAAAAATACACTGTATGGGTCAGAATTATAGATTTTTCTTTTATGCCAAAAAATCATTAGGATATTAAGTAAAGATCATGTTCCATTAAGATATTTAGTAAAATTCCTACCGTAAATATAGAAACAAAATATATTTTGGATTTGTAATATGCATTGCAAAGAAATTTGTATTGCAAATAATGATTTTCTCAATATTTTATTTTGATTTATTTTATTTATTTATTTTATTTTTTTGCACCCTAGGATTCCAGATATTCAAATAGTTATATCTCAGCCAAATATTGTCCTATCCTAACAAACCATACATCAATGGAAAGCTTATTTATTCGGCTTTGATTTATCAAAATCTAATTTTATTCACAAGGTGTATAAATTTCAATTTCGAAAAAAATTACCCATATTACTGGTTTAGTGTAGGCCACCAGGGTCACATATTGTTTTTCCTTTACAACATTAATGTTTTAAATAGAGAAATATGCAAGCAAAAACTATGTTTGTCCCCAAAACACTAATTGCATTTACAGACAACTGGCCTACTGACACTAAACCATACAAAGCCCATGCTGGTGAACCAGGATATGCAGGTCCACCAGCTAGACCTGAACTATACCAGCATAAACCAGCATGGACCAGCTTGGAAGACTTTTTTTCAGATTTTTCAGCAGGGAACTCATTACCATGTTGCTGTGTCTATAGAAACAGCTCGATTCCTCCTTCAGTGTTAGTCTATGAGATTTTTCTCCTCTTTTGTCCACCAAGTGAACATTGTAGTAAGTCTATTCAATCGCAAAAGTAACCGCTATCCTCACCTCAACAAGCCGCTTGATCTAAAGTGAAGATCATTCATGTCTGGGCACAAAGTAAATGCAGAATTGTAATACTTTGGGTGTTCACACCCCTAAATATGAGCTGTATAATTCTCATTTGTGCACCAGAACACACTAATTAACTCTAAAGAGACTGAGAGAATGCTTATGGTCCCAATAAAAGATGAGCAATGCGGAAAAGTCTTAAAACTAGATCACAAAATCAAACTTCAGCATGTTAATTCATGTGAGAAATACCTACAAGCAGCTGAAGTCTTCCCCCGCAGAGGCTGGATTAACCCGAGCACCAGAAATAGAACACTAGTCTACTGCATAATGCCTGCTGTTAAAAACAGACTCTGAAACAATACAATATGTGCTATTCCAGGATATGTTTCAACAACTACAATTAGTACAATAATTGTCACATGACCTCATTATGCATCTATAATTCAGCAAGTCAGCATTCATTTATTGTGTATTTTGAATGTATTTTATGTGATGGTGATATGTGATTTCTGTGATGTTAGCAGCTGTTTGTTTGAGCATCCCTCTTTATAGACAAACTCTATGGAAAACTGTCATTCAAATTCTTTTTTGCCCATCAGATCAAGGAGTCTAATATGACTAATCCTGTATTATGTCTGATTTGTTTGTTGCACTAACAATGGTTAAGCATGTTGCATTGTGGGATACAGTATTCTGTGTATTGTGTTCTGCGCGTTTGCAAATATAGTGTGATCTGGGTGTTCTATACTATTCAATATACATAAGGGTTAACTTAACATTTATTCTTGATCATTGATATGTCAATTATGTTTGCATTTGAACAACTTTGTGCAGTTTGTCCTCTATTTTAGATGTATTCTGCATAGAGATTCTTACATACGCAGCTGTAAAAGAATGTGACTGATGGATGTTTTCCATGCATGGTGCTCATATGCTATTAATTGATATTCCATTTGGTTTGATTATTTTCATTATTGATTTGACCGTTTAGTCATTTGCTAGTATGCACACTGCAGAAAAAGTACATGCATTATGCTGGTATTCTGTGCACAGTCTTACGCTGTGTCCAATGCATCAGTGTTTCAGTGAGTATCCCAGTTTTTGACCAAATGCAGAGCCTGGTATGTTTTTTGATAAGAGTGCTGCATTTTTTGTGTAGTGGCATGAGCTCCAAGCTGAAAGAAGCACTTGTCAAACTCTCCACATATCCTTCCATCTGTCAAGGGATGCTGTGGTTTAGCACCAGTGGTTCCAGCAATTCACTCATATGTGGGTTTCTGTTCTCCACAGTAGGTTGGATATTCATGGAAACATCATCCATCATACAGCGACCATCTTTGGCATCTCACCCCCAGTCTGTCCACATGTTGACTGTTTAGCTCCATGCATCATGCACGTGTGTATCAACACGCATCCACATTGTCATGCTCATCTCTCGCTCGGTGCCTGCCTCATAGTTCACTGTTCACTTCTCTCATCTCCTCCCACCCCAACCCTTCAGTCATCCATCCTAGTCTTCTCCTCCTTCTTCATCTAAATTTATATTGTTTTCTTCCATCTCATAGCACGTTGCATATAGAGTTCTGTTGACGTATCAGCTATTTTACAGCTTCAAATGTGACTCATCCAACCAGAAATATATCTGTTTTGTTTTAACTGAAGTGTTTAACAATGCAAAGTGCTTAAAGTTTTTGCACTGATGCCAAACTTATCAATCATTTGATGTGAATAAACTTTTTGGTTTGCGTCCAAGCTCCAGAATGAAAAAGGGTTTGGAAATAATTTAATTTTATCCCAAAAAAAGTTATTTAAGATTACCCGAATCAAGAAATAATATACACAACCATTCAAAAGTTTTGGGTCAGCAAAAAAAAAAAAAGAAAAAAAGAAAATGTTTATTTAGCAAGGACATGTAAAATTCCTCAAAAGTGGCAATAAATAATTTATTTTACTTTTTTTTTTATTTCAAATAAATAATGTTCTTGCTGTGATTGTTTATACAAAAATATGTATCAGCTATTACTATATTTGTTATAGTAATGTAAGTAATGTTTCTTGAGCAGCATATAAGAATGATTTCGGAACGATCATGTGACACTGAAGACTGGCGGTAATGACGCTAAAAAAATTACACTGGAATAAATTACAATAAAAACACATTGAATTAGAAAACAGGTATTTTAAATTGTAATAATATTTTAGAATATTGCTGTTTTACTGTATTTTTATCTAGTAAGTACTGCCTTGATTGGCATTAGAGACAAAAAAAATCTTACAAACCCCACATTTTTGAATGGTAGAAAAAAAAATGATAGAAGAACAATATTTTCCAAAAAACAAAACAAAACAAAAAAAATCCAGGGACATTAAATTATTATAAATGGTTTCAGTCTGTGCAATACTGAAGTTCAGAGCCTTCTAGGTGGCTGTTGGCACACTGAGTGGCGTCTGAAGTCACAGCGGCGGTAAGCTGTCAGGCCACATGAGTGTCAGGCCCACGAGGCTGAGGACCCATTCTTCTGTGTCTTCAGTTCAGAGCAGGACACTCACACAAGCTCTGAGGAAACAAACACGCATATGTACACTGATACAGGAAACACCTCATTAGTTTACGTGGTTCTGCTACTATGACAGTTACAGATAACCTGCCTGAAGGCCACAGAAGCACATGGCCACAGGTTTATATACTCTGCTCCGAGCGTAATGTACTGCTTATAATAGACTGTGCTCACAGGTCTGTCCTTGACTGTCATATGCAGTGCTTTAATGATGGATTGATTTATCAGCCGGATTCTGGCTATTTTTAGATTATTGCATTGGCTGATAACAATTTTGGAGGTGCAAGATTTTTTAGAAATACAAAAAAAAGAAAAAAAAAAAACGTTTATTTAGCAGTTATGCATTAAATTTAGATTACAAAAACTAAGTAAAACATTTATAAAATTACAAAAATGTAGTGAATTAGGTATTTTACTAATAAGAAACTATTTTACATTTTTGCATTATTATTATTATTATTGGTATTTTTTAAATAAGTATTATTTATGTTTATTATTATTCTTTTTGTACATCTGTATATATATATAGATTTTTTTTTTTTTTTTTTTTTTTTTTTTTTTTTTTTTTTTACTCAATGCAAGCAAACCAGTTATTCAGTTCAAATGAATGAGGATGTAATACGTAAATGTCAATGTAATGAGGAAGGATACAGATCTACAAAACCTTAGTTATTGGATTAGTCCAGACCTAAAAGAAACCCCCAATTTTTAGTGTTAGTCTGTTGGCAAGTTGTGTGATACACGTGCATTTTAAATAGCCATGTGCTTCTAATGCTGCCAGTGCAAAATGCACTTTACCAGTCATTTACTGAGAGTCTGTTCGTGAATCCTTGTGCAGGCTGTGATTGCAGGGCTTTCCAAGACTACATCCAAAACCATGCTGTAGTCCTGGAGGCCAGCAGCCCGCATGTTCACCCTCACAGTGGTGTAGGTAAGGTGAACACAGACCTTGTTAAATGGATTCGGGAAGACAGCTGGGCCACATTGGGCCACTGAGCATGTCCAGACGATCCCAAAGGAGCCACTGTGAACTGAGAGGAGAAAGTGTTGTTGTAGAATAAAGCAAAACACAACAGAATCTCTCTAGATTTGTTTCTAGTGAACAGCCCCATGCTGAAAGAGCTACAGCTGAGCAATAAAACTGTTTGTCTGGAAGCAACAGAAAGACAAATTCTCGTGTACAATAAAACACATCGGTGCTTTTAACCACTAAAGCCAACCGTGTCTGAGATTTGAAAGATTTTTGTGCATGTCAGCTTTAATGCGCTTAACAAAATAACAAAAGCAACCAAATGTCAAAAAGTATTCAAAATGTATAATTCAACTTACAATCTACAAAGGAGTGTGAAAATATGTTCAAAATACTCCATTTAATGTCAAAGAGCTTTACAGCAATAGACATTTTTCACTAAATCTGTCATTTTCGGTCACGGTTTGTATGAAGTCATGACTCATGTTTGCATTTTCTTCTGTTTTTATTCCTTCTCACTGGCCATTAATCTAACCTTACAATCAGGATTAAGCATAAAATAATGCTGTGCATGTGAAAACTGGCTGAGAATTGACCAAATAGTTGCAACCTGACTTGGAGAAGACAATAGGAAAATTTGTGGCAGTTTTTCTGGTGATTAAGAGATGATATGATTCTACTTCACCTTACAAAGGATTGATGAAAGCAAAAATGCTATCATATTTTATGAGAGAAAGCAGACACGTTTTTTGGAACCAGCACCTTAATATTAGAAAATAACAAGTATTGGATTTCAGTCAGCAAATACGATGCTAGGCGCTGTTGTAATACTTTTATTCAGCAAGCATTAAATTGATCACAAAAACACAGTAAAGAGAGTAAGAAAATTACAAAATGTTTCTAATAAATGCTGGACTTTAAAATATTAAAATAAATCAAAAACCACAGAATATCTCTGATTCATCTCTAGTGAAGAGTAAATTAAATAAAAATGTTTCTCTGGGAAAAGATAGAAGACCAGAAAGACCAAATCTTGTGTCCAATAAAATATATCAGACATTTTTAACCACTAAAGCCAACAGGGATGCTTCTAGCCCATTTCTAAAAATGCTGCTTTGATATTCAGCTCCAGAGATGAGAGTGAATCCACTCTCCGAAATCTCCTCAAACTCCCATGTGCTTAACCGAGAAGCTGGAATATTCAGAAAAACACAAGGCTTCCTCCCACACACACACCTCTTCTTCAACATCCTCACAATTATCAACACGGTTTGCTGCTCTGAAGATGCTCTAATGATACTCTACTGGGTTTGTTCCTCTGTTTGGCTCACCCACTCTTACTGATATTTGTTTCAGAGAAATGACATCGCCTTTCTGCTGTGTGATCTATCTATCTATCTATCTATCTATCTATCTATCTATCTATCTATCTATCTATCTATCTATCTATCTATCTAATCTATGGAATGCAACTGCCTTAAATAGACTTTTTGTCTCTTTTATTTACTTATTTAAATTTTTTTGCAAACACCTGATCCAGCATCAGATCGATGTTATCTCAAAGCTCCTTTATCTATCAGACCCTAAAAGCTCAAACTGAATGAATAGCAGTGTGTTGATGTTATTTTGTTGTTGTTGTCGTTATGTGGAGAGATTTAGTGCTTAGATTTCGGTGGAAATGTAGCATGTGTTTTATCTTTTTGTCATTCAGGCCTAAACTGGAATTGAAATTCAAGGACTTGCTGAAAATATTTACCCAGCCTCACACTTTTTCAGATCTTTTACGATAGACCTATTGTGTTTCATTTGAGCACCAAATGATTTTTAAGCTATTTTCCATTTGTAGATATTTTTCATAGGGCTCACATAAAATTTAGATTGTAAATTTAGTACTTCAGTTCGAAGATCAATATTTTTGGAAAGTGCATAGTGCCTCATTGATTCGCTGACCTTTTGTTGAAAAAGAAGCGAAGAATTCTATTTTTGGTCTTCTGTTTTCTATTTTTCAATTTCAGGCACCATTTGATTGAAGGCCTTCATTATTCTTTCCATGTTAAGCACTGAAATAATGGCCATATCATAATGTCAGGTTATTCCGGCTGTTCGTTTCAAAATCTTTTTGCTTCTGAATTGTGCACAACACAGTTTATAAATTATCACTCAGCTGGCCGTCTCCTGTCACCCAGCGAGCCACACGGCAATCTAGATCCAGACTGTATTTTGGTACCTGATGTAGTTGTCATAGCACAATATATTCCCTTTCCCGTAGGTCACTTTACTAAGAAAACGCCTGCCAAGAAAATGAATATGAATGCAAATTCATTCATTTTGTTTGGCTTTTAGTCCAATGTTGACCTTGGTTTCACAATAGATCATCTTAAACATGCTCTTGAAGGTTATAATAACCTTAGTCAAGTCCACTGGTTAAAATCTGATGCTTACACAATCTCCATGCAGCCCTGCGGGAGACATTAATGCAGGGAAGTCTGCGATGACCTCCTGATCTTCCACCAATGGAAGGATTTTAGATATAAAAACCTTAAGTATGAAGGCAAACAAAGGTCGCATGTGTTCCAGATTGCCCTACGGTTACTCGTTCATGCTTGTGTTAAAATCCACAGGAAACCTTGAATATTGCATAACTGATATGGTGGGAGGAAACATTTAGGAACTTGGGATGTGAACACTGATGTGCAACTCAATGCATGTCTTAAAAATTCTGAAAGGAACATCAGTGGTTTCTAGTAAGAAAATGCTGTATGAGATCTGAATATATATCCTATTTTTTGCACATTGTGTTTAGAATATATTTACATGTTATTCAAGAAAGGATTCTTCTTGCTGCTTCTCTGAAATGACTTTCTTAGTCTACTAGCTATTGAGTCATTTGCCAGGGGTTTTTAAAGTCAGCATGAAACAGAAATTGTGATAATCTTTTTATTGCTATTCTGATTTAAAAGTGATTGAAACTGCTGTTTGAATGAGAATTTATTTATATGTTTGATAACATATAAAATGAGTCTGTAAAATATGTAACTGCCTTTTAAATTGGTTGTGAAATTCATCATATCTTGGGTCCTTAGCATGAACATTTTTTTTTTTTTAAACTCCATTGCCTGGTCAAAAAGCCTCCTCAAGAGTGAGTGCCAGTGGTGTTTTGTGAGAAAAGTAGTAGTCCAAAATCTAAAGCAAGATTGCTTTCTGGTTTAAATTGATTCTGTTATGAAAAAAAATCCTTAATTGAATCTCAAATCACATTTACTAGCTGTTTCTGAGTTAAAATTGTTTCTGTACCTTTTCCACAGAAGAAAGTCAGTTCAGAATGACCCAAGGGACAAGGGAAAGTAAATATGACAACATTTTTGATTTATACATTTTCAGTGAACTATCCGTTTAAGATTGACTTTAAGGGTCCAAATCATGTTAAAGGGGGCCTTTCGGCTTTTCAGCTTTAGTGTGTAGTGATGCAGTTTGAGCGTAAAAAAAGATCTGCAAGGTTACAAAGCTGAAAGTCTAATCTTGAAATAAGATATAGAAAACATCGATATAAAAAACACAATGTTGCTCATTTAAATAACTCCCACCAACAATATATGTAAAAAAAATAATAATAATAAAATACCACTTTGAAATGTCCTGTTAATTCTTTGCTTGCAAATGTCCTGCAAGATCCTCTTGTTTGTAAAAATTCTCAGTGTCTAAATCAGACACAATTGACATCATCATTAATATGAGCAGATGAAACTGCTGGGCCAGCTAACCAATCAGAGCGCATTTTGATATAAGGAAGGAGGGGTTTCATCAGAACGGTAACTAAACAGGTCAACTGGGAAGAGAGGTATGGCAATAATGTAAAAAAAAAAAAAAATAACACATTTATGGAACAATCAAGCATGAAAACCTATTCAAGTAAACCCCAAAATACTAATCAAACCTTACAGTGCATAACAGGACCCCTTCAACTACATGTAGAACTGTAGTTTAATAATAGAAACACTGCTTTGTCTGAGAGCTCTCTGTCATGCCACTCAGAACATAAGGAGCGTCTGTGGTCACTATAACCCCTCGGACCCTGACCGTGTCATTCTGATCATCATTACAGCCAGAGGAAATTACTCTGACAGAGACGAGTTCAGCCAGGGTGTTATGAAATGATGACTGAGGCTGTCTCATGAGGATGTGTTTGTGGGTGGGTGGATCATCTCTCTTCAGACACTATGTCTGTCATGAGTCTGCCTGTCACTTGTATCTCCCAGCATTCCACACACCAGGTGCACTCACCATCCCGTTGCCATGCCAACGGCACTTGTTTCTTCTCCTTTTCTTCCCCCGGGGATGAAAAGTCAAAGGCGGCTATTCATCTCCCCCCTCTGGCAGTCATATTCCTACAAACTCATCATAGGTCTATTAGCGCTGGACTTGTAATAACTGGAGGGGCCACGTTTCAGCACGCATTTGCTGAACGGTTTTTCTAGTGTCAGTTTTAGGGTTGGGAATCATGAGCTTCAGTTTTTACTGAAATGCTGGTTTCTGAATGTATGCATTCGTCCTCTGAAAAGAACACTGAAAAAAAAAATCTGGCTTTCATTTGTGAATGATTTGCTTGCTTGAGTTTCGTCTTTTAAATGAATGAAATCTCAGTGAATTCAAGGCCATTACTTTGCATCTATTTTGAAAATCAAACTGGATTTGTTATTGTATTGCGTTTACACAAGGTTTGTGACAGTTAATTCAGGGTCACATCTGATTGGTTCATATGACACTATGTAAAGTTATTTGTTTGTAGTGATTGTGTTGAGTTTGGTTGAGGGTTTACTGTAATAACTACATTCAATAACTAAATAATATTATTTAGTAGGGCTGCCCCCTAATAATCGACCAATCGTTAGTTGACCAGTAGAGGCTTGGTCGACCAACACTTTATTAGTCACTTAGTCACAGAATAAAAAAAATAATCCACATGTGAAGTCACACAGTTCTTGAGGGACAGATCGTTAACGGGTGGTCTATGTGGAAATACACTACATAAGGCAGGACATCCAATCATTCATCGACCTCAAATATGGCTTATCATCTGAAATATATAAATTATAGCAACTTTACATGGTCGCTCAATCTAATGTTAACATGGAGAAATGTGCACTACTCTGTGTTTTTGCAGAGCGTGCAGCTGAACAGTAGCTCACTACAGGACAGATAGAGGGGCAAGTGCACTCACTTGCTCATAAAATATTCATTTTCATATTCGGTCAAACAGATAAGAGTAATACATCTTTCGAATCTGTAAAGACTCTACATTTGTTTGTCTGCACTGAGAATGACAACAAAACATTGTACTTTTGTAAAATAGTGAAAGCAACCAGGATCCACTTTCTGCCGTCTCTGTCTCGGTGAACTTGAGCACAAGACTCAGTGTTTGCCTTACAGACATTAAAAATATATCTATAGAGAGTGAAATGTCTACTTTCAAATGAACCAATTCAAATGCAAAACAAATATTCTCAGATTATGTAATCCATATGAAACGAGGTACATCTACTGCGGTGATAACGAGTCAGTGTCATCTCTTAAACCTATAACAAAGAAAGCACTAGTTTGTCAAATTATTAAAATATTAATGCAGCCTCCTTACTGTTTTTCACTGACACATTCATAATCATTACTTCTGGCGGTGCGCTGTGGCAAGCTTTATGCGTGTGCTTGAGCGCTTATTAGGCTGTGCAGGCAATTAAAGTCTCGTTATACTGATTTAAATGGCTTATTAATAAACGTTCGATTAGTCAACTAATGCATAAAAAGAACAACTACTAGTCAACCAGAAAAATCATTAGTCGAGGGCAGCCCTTTTATTTAGTAAATGTTAGTATTATTTATCCTATTAAAGTATTTCAAATGTATTTATTTTAATAATTTAGTAATTTAATTTTGCCATTTTTATAATGACAAAAGTTTTTTTTTAGTTGTTGTAATGTGCTTTTGTTGTTTTTATAATGAACAAATAATTTTAGTTTAGTTTAGTTTAGTTAACATTTTTGTCATTTTATGTTCTTTTATAGCAAGAGAGAGAGTCTAAGTGTTATTTTAGTATTCATTATATATTTTATAGTATTTATTCATATTTTAATATTTAGAAATAATTTTTATTTTTGTATTTAAATTTTTGTTTAAGTTTTTAGCAATTTTGTTATTCTCTTTTGTTTTCTTTCATTTTTTTTAAGTCATTTTTGTTTATTTTAGTAATTTTAGTACTTCAAATCTATTTCACTTAGTTGCCAAAGCTAATTTTTCTCATATTTGTTTAGGTTACAGTTTTATTTAAATTACCAAAAAAAAATTTTTTTTATCGTTTTAGAAGTGTTTTGGTTCATAGTATAAAGTTAGGCCCGAAAGACAGTATCTTAGAAGGCAGCCATCATGTAAACTAACTTTTAGAGCCTTTATCATGAAGAATGCACTTATGCCTTTCAAATGCTGCTTGCATAGACAGCTCACTAGATTTCGGAACAAAACTCTGGTGTTTGTAGAAGCAATTTGCTCTTGTTTTTGTTTAGTATATATTTAGAACCAAATTACTTCCTCCAAAGCACCAAAGGCTCATTAATGGAATCATTAGGGACCCGTAAGTTGCTTGAAAATCATTAAGAAATCAGTAAGTGGAATTGGAAATTGAAATGGAACCATTACATTCCTTTTGATTCCCATCCCTGGTTTTATTGATCTGTTAATGTGTCCATGTGTCTGTTCTGTTTCTGCTTTCTTCTCTACGTATTCTCTCAGTTGCTTTGCTAGTTACCGAGGTGAGTATATTTTCAGCATATTTTCATTTTTAGGTGACCTACTGCTTTAAACATTATAATGCATGTAAGGATATCATCTAATAATTATCTGTGGAAGTCCTTATACAACTTTCAGTATATAAATTGTAACTAAATATAATTTAAACAATATACTGTATGTCTTAGAAAGCAGGAGTAAGATTTCAGCCAACTAATATAAAAAAACAATCTAAAGCAAATAACTTATACAAGATTTGTATACCCATATATTCATTTTGTTAATTAAACTCTGCCCTTGACCCAAGCTTTTAAGGGGTCATTAACTGAAAAATCTAAATTCCCTTCATCTTTTGATTTATATGATGTCATTGTGCTATAAAATCATTCTGTAAGTTTCAGAACTCAAAGCTTTGTAGTTAGTCTAAAAATAGAACATAATGAAGCCAGTTTGCTAAAACGACAGATTTTGGAATGTGCCACTTTATGACATAATAGTGTGGCTAAGCACTGCCTCCGCAGAAGATCAACGCCGACTTCTACAGCGCTGCCTGTTTAGCCCCTCCCACCAATTTGCGCACATAGTAGGTAAATGACACTAACTGCAAATGCAGTTCCATGCAGAAATCAAATTATAAATATTATAATTCGACAATATTTGCTGAACTTAATTTTTTTTGAAGTGCCAGCAGTGTTGGGTAAGTTACTTTCAAAAAGTAATTAATTACTTCCACTTTTTATCTACTTATCTACTGTATCTTAGTATATTCCATTATTTTCTCTATCAGAAAATACTACAAGTCAACATGCCGCATGCAGAGGGTAATAGACGCTACATTCAATGTTACCTTTTAGATAATACATTTATATTTCAAGATCAGTGTTGATTTAAAACTGCTGAAAATATTTACAGTATGTAACGCAAGTACTTTAGAAGTAACTGTAATTAAATTACATAAAGATGAGCAGTAATCCCTTACTTTAATTTTTCAGTGGATAAGTAATTTAATTTAATTTAATCAACACTGAGTGCCAGACCACATCAATAAGAACTTGGTACTTTGTTTACTTCGTTTTACCGCTGATTTGTTTTTATGCATTTTTAACCTAGATCACAGAAACAGTGAAGGATGTAGGCTCAAATATGCACATCTGTTAGCCAATCATAGCAGTGTATGTTTACTTCTGAGTCTACAATCCACCACACCTATTCAAACTGAGCGTTCTGATGAGGTGGGTCAAAACTATTGATTTTTGATGCAAAAATCTTGAAAACATTATAAGCGGATCTCAGAGAATATAAAAGAAAAGGCAGTTCATGACCCCTTTCATTCTGAACAGATAATCTAAGCAGTGAATCCTTTGTAGGAACTCGATAATGTGACCACACCCCTCCAATGTTTTGTAGATAAGAGACTAATAAAAAAGAAAGTAAATCAGCCAATCAGACTGGTTCTTTCTTCTTATTTGTGTAACAAATTATGAAAAAAAAATTGTTTGCAAATTTGCTGAAATAGAAAAGCAGATAATCCATGTATTCAAAATTAAGAGCACAAAATCCAAATTGTGCTTGACTAAGAGATCTTGCCTTAGGCCTGCTTCAAAATGCGGGCAAGCAATTGAGTTAGTATAAGTGTAGCCCCTCTGGTTCTGCGCTCCTCATTCTTGCTCCAAGCAGGATTCGAAACAGTGTTTCTAGTATCCAGTAAATCTGTATCTAAGGGATAGCTCACCCAAAAATGAACATTTAATTATCATTTACTCACCCTCATGTCATTCTAAAAGTGTATGACTTTCCTTCTGTGGAACGCAAAAGAAGATATTTTGAAAAATGTCTGAATATAAGTCAGTGGGGTTTAGTGTTGTTTTGGATGCAAGTCACTTTCATTGTGTGAACAAAACAGTTTAAACTTTCTTCAATATATCTCTCTGATGTCTTGCTCACTTTGCTACAGTATATCATTTAAATCAAACCAATTCAAAACCAATTTTGTGTATTTTATGTTTTTTTTTTTTGGACCATGACATTCATGACTACATTTGTGTTTACGTACACATACAGGAGAGGATGCATTTTACAGTACAGGTTTTCAGATAGCTTTTCTTGATATTTTTGAATGATCATCTCAAACAAAATCTTACACTAACAGTTTGATGTAATCATAAAACTAGTACATCAGGAGTATTATAAAAATATTTCTTACAAATGTTACACATATTGTACATTAAAAACTGTACATGTTAAAGTAACAAAATTAAATGCTTGTGCAAATTCTATTTTACAATAAATAAAACAATAAATGCAATAAATGCATGTCAACCCCAGAAAAGATTTCAGTTTAACTAATATATTTTTCAATAAGGCAATATATATGATGACTCTATGACTAACGTGTCAGATTTAAAACTATTATATAGTATATGTATGAACAAAAATAGATTTTGTAATAGCAAAACACTAGAGATTGGTTAGAGAATCTGTTTAATGACAGCACACTTGAAAGTTTACATATCAGACTGCATATATTTAAGCACTTTTATGGCTTCTTAAGGCAGAGAAAATGATGTCTTTCCTCACAGTCTGTTGGTTTCCAAAGCTTCTCTTCTCTGTCCAGAGCTCCAGAGCAGATATCCAGGAGGACACTGGATCTCTCTCTCCGCAGACCGGGCTTTATATTGAAGATAATCTCCACTGACCCAGAACCAATGGCCAGCCATAAAGTGCAGACCAGTCCACACATAAGCTGTCTGGGATGTTAGAGTCTTATTTATCATCTCTTCCATATATATTTGAGAACTTAGGCTCACCAAGTCAGTGTAGTTCTGCCTGCATTAGTTCAGAGATTCATCCCATGTTTTATTCTGATGCACCAGAATGGGCTCAAAGAGCTCCATACAGTAGAATGGCAAATAATACATGCACATAGCATTGTACAGTTTAGCAGTATATCTGTTAAAACAGCCACACTTTTCAGCGAGACCGCTTGGTTCCCCATTGACCCAATAGTCAATGTTTTGATCCTCGCCTCCAGACCAGCTCCATAGGTTGTTACAAATCATGTGCAGTCCAATCCAAAAATATCCACAATTGTTTTCTGGATTAGAGGAAATCCGTTGTGCCTCTTCTTCATTGATAATTGAGAGGTCATAATGGTGCTTTCTGAAGTATTTCTGCGCATCTCCCAAGGTCAAACTTTCTTTCACAAGGAAGTGTTTTCTATACAGACTAAAGCTCAGTCCAGAGAGACTCAAAAAAAATGAAAACAGTGACTGTAGCCTTCATTTTTTGTACAGATGATCTACACTGTGCCACCTTTGCATTTGCTCAGTGATAAAGGGCTATTTTTTGTATATATGATACAATAAAGCAAACAGGAAGGCACTGACTAGTCAGACGGTCAGACTCTTCAGGTTTTTGAGTAGCTAATGTCTAAACCAAATGTGCTGCAAAGAAAACAAACTAAAATAAGTAAAGCCTTGCCAGCCTCTTGGTTCCATTCATAGTAACATGATTTCAAGTCCATAATACAATCCATCAAAGAGCATATTATAAGGAGCAATCTATATTCTTGATATTTGTTGTATCCATTGGGATTTTTTTTTCCATGTAAACATTGTTTGGCCTGTCATAATCTAAAAAAAAGTGAATATATTTTCACACTTGTTTGATTGGGTTCCCTCGTCTACTTTCAGGACCTGTGCAAAAGTCTTATTATGTTTTGGTTCATAATTATGGGTTTGGTTCATAATTATAAGGGTTCACAAACTTTGTGGCACTGTATATATATATATATATATATATATATATATACCCTATGTAACTAAGTAATTGTTTGCTATGATGTTACTTTATTGCATCAACTTTGCATAGATAATAGCACAAAAGACTATTTCACAAAAATAAATATATAAGCAAGCCAATAAAAAAACAATATGAGTGAGCATGACCCGTGACTCTACTAAAAGAGTTCACACTTCAAGCCCCCATAGTTTCAAACCAAAACTATGCCCTTGGCCATGACATCTCTCTGTTTTTCAGACTCCAATTCTTCTGTTGCTGATTTCACTTCAAAATTCATTTGTTGGACCCTTTAGCTGTGATGATAATCGTGTTTGTGCTTTGGCTTTCTTTTGATCCAAACATTCTTCAATACAAAAAAGAATATGAAAACCACCGTTTCATCTCACAGGTTTTCCATCCTTTTATCTCTTTGCAGTTCTGAACTGAGTAAATACTGGACGTAATGTTTGTCTCACAGCAGAATTTCTGTTGTGTCCTTTCTTCATACACTTCAATCCCAGGCAGAACATTGTCGCATTCACCCTGTCATGTTCTTTCTCCTGCATTTATTATTTATTCCAAATCTCCACAGAACTGTAATGTTCTTGTATTACAACTATGGCACTATTTTTTTAGCTTTCCAGTGAGGACAAAGGTCAGACTGTAGCTCAGTGTGACTTCACTAAGGCTCTGTTCCAAAATAAACTGCCTTGCTGTCTACTACCTACAGTACGTACTGTACCACAGTTTCCACAAAAATATTAAGCAGCATAACTGTTTTCATCATTGAAATTAATTAGCATTATATATTTTATATAAAATTAACATATTATAATGATTTCTGGAGGATCACGTGACAGTGAAGTATCACAGGAATAAATTACATTTTCAAAATTGATTATTAATTGTAAAATATTGCTTTAATTCACAATATTGCTGTTTTTACTGTCTTTTGAATCAAATAAATGCAGCTTTGGTGAGCATACGAGACTTTCAAAAATGAAAAGAAAATGCTCCTATTTCAACTTTTGAATGGTAATGTATGTTGCTTTTTATTTTGTTAGAACGCACTGCTACGATTAAATGACGGTCAAAAAGATGTTTTTACAGCATCAGTCAGCAGGTTCTAACAAGGCAATGCTATCCAAAACCCAGTCTCAAACAAACACTAGTGCTGCAGGCAATCGAGGTCTTGCAGTGTTTAATGCTATATGAAAAGTGACGGTTTAACTCTTGTGGTTCTTTGCCAGATCTAATAAACCCGGCAGCAGCCCTAAAGGTCAGACCCCAGACGAGAGCAGCCGCCGGACAGACGCTAACTCCTCCGTCTCAGACCTGGCCAACTCCGTCACCAGTGATATGCTGATGGTAACATGAACTTTTGCTTGTGTATATTCTCTATTGAAGCTCATGAGTAAAACTATTTTTAAAAAAGTATTTTCAAAGATCTTTATCACAATTGCCAGATTATATCATGTAATTCTCCTAATTATGTGTTATGGATTTTTTTTACTATTTCTCTGAGTTCTGAATTTGTATCTCTGGGTCATAAAATCATGATTGCAAGTTTACATTTTGAAATTCAGACTTTTCTTTCTTTCACAATTTTGACAACTTTTTTTTCTCACAGTTGCACGTTTTTTCTAATAATTCTGACTTTTCATTTCAGAATTGCTAGTTTACTGTACATCTGGCATGTCAGACTTTTTTGCTCAATTGCCAGTTCATGTCATAATTGCAAGTTATAAGTTTACATGTTTTTCTACATATTCTGAGCTTACATTTTGCAATTCTTTTACTTTTTTCTCTGAATTTCTATCTCAGAACTTTGACTTTTTGTGATTACATAAAAAAAAATGTGACTTTATCTCTTATTTTCCAACTTTTTTGCAACTTTATATCTCACAATTTGCGAGTTAAACATCTCAGGATTGTGAGAAATAGTTTTTTTTTTTTACTTTTTTTTTGTGATGGCAATGAGCTTCCAAAGTTTTCTCTTGTTTTGCTTCTCTGACGTGGCCCTAGTTTTGATGGGAACCCTTTAAACACAGGGATGCATCATGTGTAATTGGTGCTCTCCCTTAATGCATTCAGTCACTCACACAGAGATGTGTCAAAGGGAACTTACCTCCAGAGAAACCCCATAATTAGAACTGGTACAGTGTGCTGCTGGGACGTGGACAACGGCCTTCACAGGATCTGCATGTCAGTATGTGGGTTGTAAGGCGTTTTTAAAGAGATGTGATGAGGGCTAATGATGGTGCTTCCTCTTTAAGAGGGTGCCAGAAGCTCTTGTAAGCACCAGTCTCTCGCAGCTCTGAGTCCCACTGAGGGGGATCCAGGCATCAGGGCATGGCATGTCAAATTAAGCCCAACTTTTAGCCAAGGTCCTGACACGGATGGGAGTTCATTAATTCGATATGCTGCTGCTTGTCAGACCACTTTAAGTGATGGATCACTAAGGTGTTTGTAAAGACCACCAACCGGTTCCCAACTTTTCGCCCTTCAACGCGTACTAATGTGAACGCAACAGCTTTTCACAACTTGTTAGAGAGCATCCTGGCAACTTGTTTGTCTCATATTTGACAAATGCAGTGTTTTGTTAGTCATGTTTAGGCAGCAGGGGAGTCTGTTCCATTAGTTTGCCTGATTCAAAACAGTAGTTACTCACATAACAATATTGAGAAGCACGAGACTTGACTCATTTGATTACAGTAGAGCATGTTGTTAAGATAATTTGAGGATATTCTCATGAGAAAACAATTTAAAAAAAAATCTTGTTTTACTTTTTTATATTTTGTTATTTAAACTGATAACTTGAATGCTTTTGATCAATTCACTAAAAGCATCGGTACATCAGAATCATCTGTTCTTGAATCAGATTCAGTGTTATTTTGTTCTCTTTTGAATACTAGTATTTATTAATTTTTTGAATAACTTTTACTTTTGTATTTTCAGTTTTATTTTTAGTTGTTTAAGTGGTTTTGTCATATGCTTCTGTTTTATTCATTTTTATGTTTCTGTTTGGCTTTTATTTCAGTTTTAGTAATCTTAGAACTTCAGATTTCAGTCTTTGATGTTTTATTTACCTTGTTTTTTTTATAGTTGGTCTCAAATATGGCAATAATTTTTTATTAGGGTTTTTGGTTTTAAAATAATAACTTTTGACACAAGAATTAGTTCATAACAGTCCACTGTTCATGTATCAGAATCAGTGATATTTCAGTATTATTTTTAAAATACTTGCATTTATTAATATTTTAAATTAGCTTCTTAAGTCAAACCTAATTTATTTCATTCATCTGCCAAGGCTACTTTAATATTTAACAAAAAGTTTTTGCTGAATATTTTTATTTTTATTTAATTTTTTCTTTCAACTTAATGGAAACTATTTTAAAAGTTTTAGTTTTGATTAACAATGAGAATACTGTTTTTTGTTTTGTTTTGTTGTTGTTTTTCCCGTACAACCAGTAAAGATGAAGATGCGATATAAATTTGTGGATGTTTATGTTTATTAATTGTATTATTTTGCAGTAGCTGGTATTTCATATCATCACATTTAAGTTGAATATTATATATTTAACCTTTTGTTAATAATTATTAAATGAGGAGTGATTAAGTTTTTTAATGACAATCCTGTCCACTTTGGTTTGTAAGTTGTCCCCAGGCTCTGAGGAAGAGGAACACGAAGGACCCGTGTGCGAGAAGCTGGGACGCATCCAGTTCAGCGTGGGATACAACTTTCAGGACTCCACACTGACAGTGAAAATCCTGAAGGGTCAGGATCTACCTGCGAAAGATTTCTCCGGCACTTCAGATCCATTTGTCAAACTCTACCTTCTGCCAGACAAGAAGCACAAACTTGAGACCAAGGTCAAAAGAAAGAACCTCAACCCTCACTGGAACGAGACCTTCCTGTTTGAAGGTCACTATGTTTTGATATCTCAGCTATTATTATATGTTTAGAGTCTATAGGACTTTTGCAGTTCAAAGGTGGTTCCCCAAATGTAGCCGGACATCTGACTCATTAAATCATTTACGTGTAATATGATTTAACTCACTTTGAAAGGAAAAATGTTAATATTTTTTTAATAAGTCTTTTATAAAGGGATTTATTTGACAAAGAAAATACAGTACAAACAGTAATATTGTGAAATCATAACATTGTATTACATCATATGTATTGTGTAACAAATGTAAATTAAATCATCAATTGTAAATTAGTTATTCGTCACAAGTGCTCATATCAACCCAGCACCTTCTAAACAGGAAACATTTCCCAGTGGAAACAAAAGTATGCAATTTTGTATGCAGTGTGCATCAAGTGGTCAGTAAAGGGGGCCGGTCCAAAGTATTTTGTTACCCAATATTGAGCTTTATGAGTTGAGCTGAGTGAGTTAAAATGATCCTCCTCTCATCTCTCTCTCCCAGGGTTCCCATTTGAGAAGGTGGTCCAGCGCACGCTCTACCTGCAAGTGCTAGATTATGACCGCTTTAGCAGGAATGACCCTATAGGGGAGGTGTCCATCCCCCTGAACAAGATCGATCTGGCCCACGTGCAGACCTTCTGGAAGGAGCTGAAACCCTGCAGCGATGGCAGTGTGAGTGGATCTGTGTGTTTCTACTAAATTACCATTTCTGTCATTACGAAAGTTGAAGAGAGGAAGGAGCCAAAGCAGGAACAACAGACGCCAATAATAGTCAAAGAAAAGCATCCAAAGAGATGAAGTGACTGAAAGTGGTTGGCTTGGGACAGGAACAATACAACTTTAATTGTGCAGTGGGTAGAGTACGACGTGCAGAGCCTCGAGTAATGATGCTGTCAAATGTTTTAGCCCTTTTACACAAGAACAAGGGATGCACAAGTGTGTCATTAGCATAAAGAGTTTTTGAAGTTCTCCAGGTAGGTTTTCTGGCATGAGGCATACTAAAGATCTCCCATGGCACACTCATCACCTGTTCTGTGCTTAGTGTTTGAAGCTGTAGGGTTTGGACTGAAACTTGATAGTTCATTGAAATGGTCCTGTGGTGTGACAAATGAATTGTTAAAAGTATAAATATTACATGAAGCCACGGTTAATATGAGGTGATTAGAACTGCATTTGTGATCATTGTGGAAGGAATGGAAGAACTGTGTATCAGACAGTTTTAGTAACAAGCAATATATGCTTCACATATACAGTATTATGAAACAGATACATTAATTGGCTGACCTTTAAAAAATGTTATTGTGCGTTGTATTTGCTATCATTAACTGGTTGAATATAAAATATATTTATTTATAATATTTATTTTTATTATATATTCCCGTACATAATAAATATTACTTCTGAATATAATATTATTTACTCATTTTAGTGTAAACAAGAAAATATAAAAATGAAGAAAAATAATTTGTATAAACAAAAAGTAAAAAAAAAATATTTGAGCTGTTTTGTGTCTTATTTGTGTCTAAATTGTATGTGTATATAATATATATTTATTGATATCTATCTATCTATCTATCTATCTATCTATCTATCTATCTATCTATATGCATGCAATTACATGCAATTATATTAATATTTATTGAATGCATGTAAATAAAAAATTGCGAGAACACCATGTAGTGTACATAACAATGTAAAGCTGAATAAAATATATAAAAAAATTAAAATAAAATAATAATATAAATATGTTTTAACAAAATATCAGCATCAACCACTGACTAGTTGAAATATGTTTTTGTAATAATATGCGTTTGCCCCATTATTTCTCACAAAAAAAAATCTGCTTGCGTGATTGACAAGCTTGCGTGCCTGAGGTTTAAACAAATGAACCGGTTCAGTACTGATCTTACTGTGTTCTTATCTTCAGGGGAGTCGAGGAGACCTGCTCGTGTCTCTGTGTTACAATCCCACTGCCAACACCATCACTGTGAGCATCATCAAGGCACGCAATCTCAAAGCCATGGACATCGGGGGAACATCTGGTATCAGCATACCTCCATAAAACCTCACAAATTAATCATTCAACGTCATGTTATAGTTATATTCCTGTAGATCATCGTGTAGAACATCACACTATCATTGGTTCGATTCCCACAGGACACAATGTATATGTGTTAACCTTAAATATTCTCTAAGTTATTTCACAAAGCATCTGTTTTGAAGTGAATAAATGCAAATGTGATAAAGTTAAATTCCGTGCACTGTGTGCTTATGGGATTTCTGTGGAAATGTCCTTGTCAAGGTGCCATCTGTGCAGTAATCATCTTCAATGTAATTTAGAATTCATTGCAGGAATTCTGATTCCCCGGACCTGAATCGCTGTGGACTGTTCCCTGTTTGTGTGCGTTTCAGACCCCTACGTCAAAGTGTGGCTGATGAACAAAGATAAACGAGTGGAGAAGAAGAAGACGGTGGTGATGAAGAGGTGTTTGAACCCCGTGTTTAATGAGTCCTTCCCCTTTGATGTCCCCACTCACGTCCTCAGAGAGACCACCATCATCATCACAGTCATGGATAAGGACAGACTGAGCCGCAATGATGTCATAGGCAAGGTGTGATGTCACAAACTAAATAGAATTATTGGAATATAAGAAATGGAATTTTGGAACAATATAATCTAGTGTTCAAATATTTGGAGTGTTATCTTTTTTGAAAGAAATGAATATTTTTATTTTGCAAGGATATGTTACATTTGTAAAGAATCATTAAACAATCCATAAAAAAAAATTTATCATAAGTTCCAAAAAATATTATGCCTGTTTTTAACATTGATAATGAATCAGCATATTAGAATGATTTCTGAAGGATCACGTGACACTGAAGACTGATGCTGAAAATTCAGCTGCGCATCACAGGAATTAATTACATTATTACATTTTACAATAGAAATGTTTCATTGTTTTAAATTTCACAATATCACTGCATTTTTCATCAGATAAATACAACCTTCATGAGCATAAGGCACTCCTTTAAATGTTATTCAAACTTATATTTTCAAACTTACCATCAGTATATACATTTACAGTATACATATATATCTATATCTTGGTAAATAATGCTGTTTATTAAATATATGTAGTAAATACTGGTATATTTGTAATATATATATATATATATATATATATATATATATATATATATATATATATATATATATACACTAAATCATGGAAATGACTTGAGTTTACTAAATGCAATGAAGTTGATCTAAAAGACACAATTTTTACTACATTTGAAAGAAAAAAAACACTTTTCACTCAGAAATTGATTGGCAATTTCACAATTGATTACAGAGAAAAAAAATAGACCTAAATATTATTTTCTTGTAAAACATACTCCAGTAATCTTAGTTTTACTTACAATTAATAAAAATAAGAATAATTTATAGTGTACAAAATGGTTATTAACTTTTTATTTTATTTATAGGTTTGTGGCTTTATTGGTAAATTACCACAGTGGAAGCACAATCCTTATTTTTTCCTGTTCTTGTTTCTTCCACCTTCTATCTTTTCATGCCATATTTCTAGATCTATCTCTCATGGAAGAGTGGCCCAGCAGAGGTAAAGCATTGGAAGGACATGATGAGTCATCCGCGCACTGCCGTTGCCCAATGGCACGCTCTCAAAGCTTGAAGGACACGCCCACCAAAAGTAAACTACACCTTCAAAACCCTGTTGATATGCACAAGTTTAAACACGGGTACCAAAAGCCATCCAACTATCTTTCTTTCTCTTACTCCCTCTCTCTCTCTCTTCCTCCCTTCTCAATTTTTTTCCTGCAGTTTGTTTATGGAGACCCTTCCTTTATTCACTGCTTTTATTTTTCCCACCAAAAAGAGGCTAAGCACTGCCAAGAAGCCTGGGGGAGAAACTGAGAGATGTAAACAGACTCGTCTTCCTTGAGAAAAAAGTTTGACAACTCAACTGTTCTCTGGTCAGCTGAACAGGGTGACTTCTAGCATCGCTGAACTTGAAACGGCTGAAAACAATCTCCCGAACAGACCCTTCTATTGCCATGTTTGTGTCTCACCCCCCTCGCCGCCGTCCCTCTGACCATACGGAAAGATCCAGAAGGATCGCAACCACAGTGCAATACTTAGTTGAAGGAGGGATGAACTTGTTGTGTGTTGGACGTCGTCACCTCTTGATGTTTTTCTCGGAACAGTGTAGAAATTCGCTGGAACTCTTCGTTGTCTGTATGTACTGTAGGTGCTGTTATGTGACGGAAAAAAGAGGTCT
Organism: Carassius auratus; assembly: GCF_003368295.1. Classification (NCBI taxonomy): domain Eukaryota; kingdom Metazoa; phylum Chordata; class Actinopteri; order Cypriniformes; family Cyprinidae; genus Carassius; species Carassius auratus. The sequence continues at coordinate 5,994,039 of NC_039249.1, read as the reverse complement.
TGTTTAAAAAAAAAAAACTCACTTTAATTGACTGGATCAGTTCAAGTGTGTTGGGGAAATACATTTGAACCATTTTAGAACATTTCAACAAATAGGGACAAAAAACTGAGAATCTACGCAAGTACATAAATGCAAACATTTCTAGCCATGTTAGCTTGATTTAAATGTGTTGCTTATTGAATGCTTCAGGCCTTGTTTCCACCTGGTATTAAGATGCTTGTCAATGATGTAATCACAAGTGGTCAGTCAAGATGCATTATAGTTTACTCCTGCATTTAAATGTATTTCTTATGATAACTTGATATCTATGATAACCCTTTTTATTTTGTAACTTGCTACATTAGTTTCGCCGAAGTGCTGCGAATGACAATGTAAATGGTAACAGATTTTGATCGTAATCTATGTGTTTAGGCATTGCAAAATTTGCATTGATTGCATTCGACTATACACCAGCGTTATTATAGTTAACTAAAACTGAATTAAAACTAAAACCATAAGAACAGTTTTGTGTCTTGAAATAAAATAAACATTAATTGAAATAAAATTGTATGTATGTGTATGTACGTATATATATATACCTTTTTACTTTAACTACTTACTAGTTAACAAGATTAATTTTAACCAGATATGTATATAGACTAAAAATGACAAAAACACACCAAAATTACTAAACTAAAATGAAAACAAAAAATATATTAATAAAAACGGACTCAAAATATTAATCAAATCTATGAAAGTCATGATGAAAGCAATCCTATTAAATGCTTTTTCTACTAAGTTGAAATTGTTAAAAACGATTAATGTTAAATTTAAATATTTATTAAATCACAAAATGCATGTCATTTTATTATATTTATTTTTATTGTAATAATCAAAACTGAAAGATGTTTTTGCCTCATTATTCCATTCCACAAATGTTTGTCTTGAAACCGTGTGATTTATTATTATTTTTCATATTAATGTTATTTAAAATATAATATATTTACTATATTTTTAGAATAATAATAAAAATGAAAGATGATGTCAGTAGACTTTAACTCACAGTATACTGAACCCAAAATATCAAATGGTTTTTAATTGGCTGTGATTGTGTTTCGTCGCTTTGCATTTTCACTGTCTATGAAGAGAAGTTGAAGCTCATCTAGTTGTTATTGAAAGTGGAAAAGCTCGAAATATTGTAGATTCCATTTACAATACTGTTTAGCATCATCCAATTGTGTTAGGTCAACTAAAATGCATCTTAACACCAAGTGTAAACAGTTACTCAGTAACACAATGCAAAAACACGCTGAATTCTTAATGTTACAACAAGAGGCATTATGGTCAGTTTCCTGATTCACTTGCGGTTTATTGATGCAAACGTCTAATGTTTATTACTGCTACAGAACCCAGCATTAGTATATATATCAGAGCGTCGTGCTTGCAGTGCTTTGGCCAAAGCATTTTGTGTACTTGCGTAGAGTACTATACTGATTCTTCTTTCAAAGCGAAGCGTGATGGACAAGATAGGAGTGAGTGTTTGAAGCCTGTGTGTCAGCAGATAGAAGCAGAACCACAGAAATCCTTTTATCTAAACTAACATTCCTCATGTAACGTACACATCTTGCAGAGGATTGCATCAACCTTTTAACCAGTATGCAATGACACTGCCAATGTGAGTTAAACGCTGCCAAAATGCACTTCATTTCTTTTCATTTTCAAAAGGGCTGAAGACGTTCTTAGTGTCCCTCCCAAACAAGATGTGCAATTTAGAAGTTAATCTAAAGAAAAAGAGCAGAAGCAGGAAACTATAACGCAAGTCATGTGATTGTTTGTGCGTCTTCGGCTTAGTGTGTGTGTTTATATGTGTCTGTATTTGTATGTGTGTGATGAGGATTTGGATTACTGTGGTCACTCGATTGATTCTTTATTGTGCTCATGCTGCCTTCGAGCCTTCCTGCAAAGTTTGAGAAATACAGCATGATTTTAGTTGAAGTAAAATAGTTTTTGCAAAACATTAAAATACAAATACCTAGGTTTCCACACATCAACACATTTTTTTATTGAAATTTGGGGTACTACATTAAATTCTTGAATGAAAACAGCAAGAAAATGGCTTTAAAAGAATACAAGCTTGAGGAGGATACATTTTTTATGGTAAAATTATGGAAATTACTAACATTTGCAAAATAAATAAGATCCACATCAGAAAATTAATCTAATATTCATTTAATTAATTTTGTGTAACAGTATATATAATTCATTTTTAATATGCACACCACTATTGTATTGTATACTGCATATGTATATACTATATATCTATACATATAGAGGGTACGTTTTATTAATTTTTATGAATCATAAAATGTATTACATTAAAAAAAAACAAAATAATCTAATATGAATATTGCAACAACAAAAAGAACATTTTTTTCACAATTATTGCAATATACACAATTTTTTTATTATTATTGCACAAGAAACTGTATATTAATGCTTTAGAGCAGGGTTTCACAAAATAGAGTTAGGAAGTTAATGAAAAGCTAATAATTCATTAAATGTCAAATTAAATTATATACAAATTAAAAATATATATATAGAGAGAGAGAGAGAGAGAGAGAGAGATAGGTATTTGTTTAGCTGTCCATCATGTGACCATCCTATATCTCAAAACCGTGACCATTTGAATATATATATTTCAGTTACAGATTATTTAAATGTTTTCTCCTAAAGTCTCAGGGGTTTTTAAGAACAAATTTTAGGTCAGAGATGTTCAGCTTCCAAACATTTTTTCTAATGTTCCTGCATTAGAGAATTGTGGGGAATGTAATTAAGTTGCACAAACCTGTCAGCTTATAAAACGGTTAAATTAGTATTATTTTATAATAAGCTTTTTTGGTTATTCTTCATGAACAGTACACAAAATGCGTACAAACTGAATTGTACCATCAACATTCATAATTAGAGCTTATTATGATAGCAATTAGCTTCTGGCAGAATTCTTGAATCAACATGCCCTCAACTCGCAAAGTCTGTGCTCAATGAAAATAATTACGCTAATTGCGACATTGCGATGCTGTTCATATGGTCTCATCTGGTAAACACGATCATTCCGGCATGACTTGAAGGCAGCATTAGCCTGGTGCTGGGGTTGGGACAATATGAGTTATAAACGGCAGGTCTGCAGGATATAATAGCAATACTCTCACATTTTGCTTTTCGAATAACATTTTGTATGCTGCAATTGCTTGCGATTTCTGTCGCCTCCTAATGTGCTACTTACGTAACAGAGAAAAGGCAGATATATAGAAAGGGAAGAATTCAAATTGTTATCATGTCAACAGTTAAATTAGGAATATTACACTATAATATACTTATTATGACAGACAACATCTTACTTGAAAACATAAGGCAATGTACTGTAGACAAGCAATATTTCATGTAAGGGTAAACTTCAGGGTTAGGACATCAGTTCATACAAACACACACGCAGTGCTTCAGGAAGTGAAACATCCATCACCTTTCTCCCCTCCATATGCCTGTGCTCTCAGTGTCAGAGCCGACGTTAGACGTGAATATCACTGCCAGATGTTTCTCGCAGCCTGTCCTTCCCCCGACTAACACCCTGTGACAGACGCGTCCTCAAAGACAATGTGAGAGCAAGACCTAAAAAATAATATTCAAGCACTTCAGAAAAACTTTGTATACTGTGTTTCTCAGTCGATGAAATTGGGGTCAAAGAAGTAGCTAAAGTGAAAACAGAAGATGGATGAAAGTGAGCGTGGATTCGTTCATTTAAGCAGGACTGTCGCTTGAATTCATGGTTACGTTTGTGACTCGATAAAGCATCAAATGATAAACGTTTTCTGTTACGTGTCTGAATTTTTAGCACCTGTATTGTTTTATGTTGAGTAGCTCCAACCACAGCGCAATCTTATTGGTTCAAATTCAGCCTCATGTAACTCTTCGTTTAAAGAATGTTCTGGATCACATACAAGTTAATGTCTGTTTACAGCATTTGTGGCATAATGTCCAGCTGTTCAATGAAAATACCAAGGTGCTGATGATAAATGTAAAATTACAAAAAAATTTAATAACCAGATGTTCATCCAAGCAGAAGAGTAGTTCCACCTTTAAAAGGACGATTTAGAACCTACAGGTAAAAAAAAAAATATATATATATATATATATATATATATATATATATATATATATATATATATATATATATATTAATAAGTAAATAAATAAAAATGAAAAGTCAATTGTTTTTATGAAAAATACATATATATATCAGGACCAGGACTCGATTAAAAAAATTAATCTAATTAATTAGAGGCTTTGTAATTAATTAATCGAAATTAATCGCATTTTAATCGCATATAAATATTTGACCTGAGAACAGTGAGAAGTAATTTTTTTTCACATGGATTTATAGTATACCATTGAATAATGACTGAATACATAAGCTTAAGCAACAAAATATTGTTTATTTTTGTTCAACCAAGTCTAGCAGACCAGTGCAATTTTTGCCATTAAGTGTATCAATAGCATATTTAGAAACAATTTAGAAATAGTACTTTTCAGAAATTCAGGAAGCTTATAGGTGCTGGAATCTTCTGTAAAGTGTTTTTTAAGTAAAACACAATACTGTCAATTACATTCAGAACATTGGAAACCCTGACTATTAGAAAACATCTCTCTGTTGCTTCAGAGGCCATAACATTCTAAGTCCAACTCTCAATAACCTTGGCCAAAACAATAAAGAGTTCAACATAAAGTGTAAAGTCCACGCAAGCTGCTATATGTTTTGTGTTGAGGTGATAATCGAGCTTCTATGCGGTAATATGCGAACGCTAGTTGGTGCTTCAGTATAATCGGTCCGCCGAAACTCATCCAGTGAGAAACGTTCCGCGGTGCAAAAATAAGTTATTAAAAATGCGGGAATTTTTTCTGTAATTAATTAATCTTAGTTAACGCGTTATTTTTTGTGTAATTAATTAATCTCAATTAACGCGTTAAAGTCCCGGCCCTAATATATATATATATATATATATATATATATATATATATATATATATATATATATATACAGTACTGTACAGACCAAAAGTTTGGACACACCTTCTCATTCAAAGAGTTTTCTTTATTTTCATGACTATGGAAATTGTAGATTCACTTTATTATAAATAAAATAAAATGTATGATTGATTTTGCCACATTATGCCACAAATGTTGTTAACAACTGAACTTATAAAATGTCTTGAAATATTTTCTAATTCATAGTATTTGTAGTAGAGGTTGTTTTTATTATTATTATTATTAGTAGTATTATTATTATTAGTATTAGTATTGTTAGTATTATTAGTGTTATTTTAATAATTAGGAGGAGGGAGAATATTAAATATTAGGTTTTTAATATTATTTGTCGTCTTCTTTTTTTCTCCTTCTTATTATTACTTCAAACTGGTAATAATACTTTTTTTGATAGCTAAATCAAAAAAAGGGTCTCATTATGCTCCTAATATTGTCAAACTCTCCATAACAGTTTTTTCTCTTTCGCTGAAGAAACTTGCCAGGTTTTGATGGTCCTGCTTTTAGGTTCCAATTCTGAGTGAGTTCTGCTTGGGTTGAGCTGAAAACGACGAGCACCTGAAGTGAAAATGAAATAAATGCACCAGTGAAGCGGCATGCTTTGTTTTGTCTCGTCTAGTTGTGTGGCTCACTTGTCTGTTTTACTGTAGTATCCACAAATTTCCGTTTGAATTTGTTTTTCAGCTGTTGGATTGCAGATGTTTTGACCTTATGAATCAAATGCCAAACCAGGTTTGATATAACCAGCATTCAAATTGTAACATCTGTTGTCACAGAGGCGTTACGGACATCTGAATGTGGAGCGACGGAGTCGGAACTGAACTTTGATGTGTGTGATGACAACCCATCTCAAGATGTTGTGTGAACTTGTGTGTGTGCTTGTAAAAATGTATGTTACCTGGGGAGTTTTTACCTGGTCCCCTTGACGTTTCTCAGCATCTCTGTGGTGTGCACAATATGATTTGACATACTGATGATTTATTTTGGCGTAAATGTACAGTGTAAATAGATGTAAACCTGTATATAAAAGAAGGAAGCTGACACATTTCTTGGAGTCTCTTGATTTATAAGTTGAGAGAATGAGTTCACTTTGCTTGAAAAGGTAATTACGATAGTATTTCTATGATAGAATTGTTTTGGTTTCTTTCTTTAAATAACTTGGTTTTTGTTATATTGTGTGATCTGATTTTGTCTTTGCACAAATCTAATGTTCTGTAGGGTTTTTTGTTTGTTTGTTTGTTTGTTTGCAAAAAATGCAACAACAAAAAAAGCATTGTTCGGTTCAAGAAATTATGTGTGAGCGTGTGTGTTAAACAGTTTAAGACAACTGTTGGATTGTTGCACCACCTTTTTTGTCGTAAATTGACTCTTGAGTTTTACCGATTCGTTTACATTTACCCAAATTGTAACCCTTCAACAGTGCTACCAGCATCCGAAATGAATCAGAGTTTTTGTCTGTCTTTTGTTGAAAGAGAATGAAGTCGATACTAATAAATGGAAAATTGGTGGAAAACTCATATCCTCTTTTAGTTTGTGAAGAATGGCTTTCATCTCATGATGGTCGTCCAGGGCACTACACCTGTCCTCGCTGACGCACATCAGGAGTAGAAAATAACCTCAATGGATGCACCCAGAGGAAGCTTTATTGCTCAGAGGTCATTCTTTTATAACTCCGGAAACATAATGGAGATTGAAACTGATGCTATTACTTTCTTAATACAGTTTCTGCAAAATTTATCTGTGCACATTATTCCAAATAAGAAAGGGTCTTCATAACCTTTTATCAAAATGAAATAACGTTGTACCTAAAACAATTTTCGCTTTCACCTGACATCCAAAATGCTTTGTTTTAAACTTCTCCTCTTCAACCATCAGAGTGACACCATTCTGGTATTTAGAGGGATAGTTCACCCAAAAATTCAAATTATTTATTCACCCTCAAGCCATCCTAGGTGTATATAACTTTATTCTTTCTGTTATCGGATTTGACGATTATCTGAGTTATATATATAAAAATAAAAATAAATTACTGGCTCTGCCAAGCTTTATGATGGCATTGAATGGGTGTTGAGATTTTGAAGTTCAAAAAAGTGCATCCATCTATCACAAAAAGAGCTCCACATGGCTCCAGGGGGATAATAAAAGCCTTCTGAAGCAAATCAGTGTGTTTGTGTAAGACAAATGTCTATATTTAAACTTTAGTCTCTAGCTTCCACTAACTGCTGTTCGCACGTTCCCAAGAGAGGAAGGACGTATGCCTAGCGTAAGTTTGACTGAGAAGTGACGAACTTTGAAAGCGCAAAGGAGAGAGCAAAGAAAAAACAACGGTCACAAATTAGAAATATAAAACAATATAATATTTTCGATATAAGCATAGGGGGAGACTAGCATATTCTGCACTGAAGCTTATGCTAAACCTACATCATCCACTGTAACACCATTCTGGTAAAGGTAGGTACGATAGATAGACAGATAGAGATTTTAAGTATGTTTTTTTGGTTTGGTTTTTTGGTTAAATATCGTTTTTTTTTTTACACAAATTAATCACTCCAGGAGTTCTTTATTAAACCCCCGGAGGTGTGTGGAGTATTTTTATGATGGATGGATGCACTTTATTGGTCTTCAAAATCTCAACACCCATTCACTGCCTTTATAAAGCTTAGAAGAGCCTGGATTTTTTTTTAAAAATAAAACTACAATTTTATTCGTCATATACACCTAGGATTGCTTGAGGGTGAGTAAATCATGGGAATACATAAATTTTTGAATGAACTATCACATAATTTTTCACAATCCAGTCGATGAGTAAATTGATGAAATCAAATTCCATCTTACATTCTGTGAAAAATCTGCAGTTTTAATAACAAATTTGTCAAATTATTGAGATAAAATGGTTTTGCAAAATAGATGGGAAGATCCTAGATTTTGTGAATATTTTGTTGGGCTGTATTTGAAAATTTCTCACTTTATGGAAGTAAAATGGGTTGTGAAAATGCTGGACGGACTGATAAAAATACAGTTTCAGCCTACATTTTGTGAATTTTTTTATTTATTTGGAAATATTTCAAGTTATGGAGGTAAAATGAATGCGAATTCAATTGGAGTTGAATACATTCAAATTCCAACCTTCATTGTGAACATTCAGTTGTTTAGTAATAAAAGCAATAAAATCACAAATCTGTTCTTGGAAGACTTTAATGAGAAATGGTTGAGTTTATATTGAGATATTTGACTTTGAATATAGTCTTTGGCAAATCTGAGCCAGATCTCAAGGACACGCTTGAGATTGCTGGATTAATTTTCTTAGGAGACAAATCAAAGATGCAATAAATGTTTCTATTTAATTTTATTGTCTAGGAAAAATAATTGAAATCATAAAAATATTAGATGATTCTGTTCATGAGAAGATTTTTAAGAACACATTGTGCATCCAAAGCTGAAATACTATGCAGTATTTGCCTAGGAAATTAGGTTTTAGATCATGAAAACTGGGCATCTATGACAGAATGGAGACAAGTAGTTAAAGAAAAGGAGTCGAAAAGTAAGAACAATTGGTCAAATAAAAAAGAAAAATAATTGTGATCAAATGCATGTTATTCCAGAAATATTCTTTCTTTCTGTGGAATAATGTTCACTGGTGAATCATGCTCAATAAGATCAAGAACATCTTGTCCATTCTGATTTAATGTTGATTTTAGGTTTTGCACATGGAGAGGCTATTGTTAAAACCTTGGTTTTGCCCTGTGGTCACTCACATCTGACTCTGTTGTGTGTTTAGTGTGCACTAGAGGAAAATTAACACAGTTTACTCCAGCAACCCAAGCAAAGAGTGTTGCATATTTGTGGATGGAGAGGAATCGAGGAGCAATTTTGAGAGAGACGAGGGCAAACGATGAAATACACAGCTGTCACGACTCAAAACACAGACCACGCACATATTCGCCGGGTCGGAGGATGACAGGAACATGTCATAGAGATGTGTGGGCGAAGCGCTGATCCACACACCAAACAAGCTGTAGGCAAACGCATATATCTGCCACGTGCTTTCAACACTATTACCCTTAAATCCACAGGTGTGTGCGTGTGTGTATAGGCAAAAGGGAACTGCAGATTGTGTACACAAAAACAAATGAGAAGTTTTGAGAAGAGAAACAGACAGGCGGAGACGCAGCCAATCACTGGTGCAAGAAACACAATTGCATAATGGTTTCTCCATGGATACTGAACATTTATGTAAAGCGTTTGTGCACAAGATGCTGGTTCGTGCAGAAGCTGTTTTTAACTTGTCTTGAGTAGACGCCCACAAGCCAGTGTCTAGAGCTCCATGAAGAGGGCTGCCAGAAACCTTGGAGACGCTGTTTAGATCGGAAGTAGTTAGTGGTGCTCGCTGTTAGTATTGCTCATGTGTGGGTTTAGTGAGTTGAACAAACTTCTAACTGGATATTTCATGTAAAACAAAACAAGCATTCTGTCATCATTTACTCACCCTCAAGTTCTTCCAAACTTGTTTGACTTTCTTCCTCTGTTTAAAAGAAGATATTTTTACAATAAAAAGTCAATGGGGTCCAAAATTCTATAAAATATATTCTTTTACATTTGGTAGAAGAAAATAAGATAGTTGGGTAGAAGAAAATGAGACAATAAATAATTTTTGTTTTTGAACTTTATTATAATACTTTTAAGCATTAAGTATTACCTCAAATCGTAAGCTATCACATTTTAAAATGATTCAATCAGTTTTATTCTTGTAGTGTAGTAGCTGTAGTGACTTTTTTGTGCTTTTGTCTTTTATGTGATTTTGATATTTCTGATTCTCAAAACTGAATCTGATAAACCAACTGAAAAAAAAAAGTTGTAATAATTTTGCTGATTGATTGATTGACCTATTAAAATGCTTTGTGGAACAAAAAATGTCCACAGCAATACTGTAAAAAAATTGTTTGATCAGTAAGTCATCACATATCAGTAGAAATTACTTGTACAGTCAATTAGATTATACTTTTTAAAAAATTACATATTTACAAAATTTACAAGTGAAAAAGTTGAAATAGGTGGAAATTTTGGTAGCGTTCTACAATGATGCAAACATCTCAAATTTCAACTTGAATCCCAAACTTGTCATTACAAGTGAAAGGAGTGAAATTATTTCCTTAAGAAATTAGCTCCTCATGAAGCCAAAATTCAGGAACTCACACACAACAGATGCCATGCCACACACAAAACCATGAAACAATAAAACTGATCTGGAGCAGAACATCTTCAACGAGAGCAAACAACACCTATCTCCTTCCTCTTTTACAGTATGACCCCGTTCCTTCCTCTCCTCTCTCCTCCTGCCTCTAAACTCTCACTCTTCTCCCCTAAAAGCAAGAATATGCATATGCAATGCTATATTTTATGAATATGTTAGCTGAGTGTAATTCCTATTGATTCCTGGTCCCTAATGAACGAAGAATTGAAAGTTTGGGATTTCCAGAATACTCAAATACCTAAATTAATAAACAATCGATATCTGTGATCAGCTTTTGATAGAAATATTGCCTAAATTTAATGATCATGTGAAATTGGAGTCAGATTGTACACAGAGCTAGACTAAAATTTAAACTTAATCCTGATAAATTCACAAGCGCAAGTAAAAGACGGAATACCCATTAAACCAGGCCGCTGGATTCCACCTTTTGGGCCGGCGGTTGGATCCATACACAGGTTTTACAGAGAAGTTAGTTTGTCAACATGCAATTTCCATCCTACAATAACAGCATTACAGAGTCTCAGAAGTACAACTTCACATGAAACACATTTCCTCATTTGGTTCTCTAACAGTCATCCACATCACCAACAGTATGTTCTTGCGATGACTGGCTCTCAGCAGCAGGTCTCACAGGTAATGATGGCACCTTAACACATCATGATTGAAAGCAATTCACATTAAAGGGTTAGTTCACCCAAAAATAAAAATTAGGGCATAGATTACTCATCCTGGGCTCAAGGTATCCTAGATGTATATGACTTTCTTCTTTCTGACGAATCCAGTCAGAGTTATATAAAAAATTGTCTTTGTGTTTCATGTTACTCAGCGGGTGTTGCAGAGCTTCAGTCCAAAAGAAGTGAAATAAAAAGCGCCCATCCTTAAATAAAAGTGTCTTAAACTGCTCCGGGAGGTGAACAAAGACCTTCCGTAGTGAATCGAAGCGTTTTTGTAAGAAAAATTACCACATTTAAAATGTAATAATCAATCAAATCTAACTTGCGTTTACACAGCAAAAACCTGAGTGTTCAATGTACTCTATAGGAGTACACTGAACACTGGTTTCAGTGTATATATAGGTCCAAGAGTTCGGTGTTCATTGAACACTGTAAAAAGTGTAAAATAAATACTCTCAAAATAGTTACATTTGAACACCTGGAGAGTTAAAATGTACTCTTATAAATAGCACTTTTTGACACCGTTTCAGTGCTTTTGAACACCTGCAGTGTAAACCTAGAACCTTTGCAGTGCTCATTATTTAACACTTGGAGAGTACAAATGTACTCTAAAGCTGGTACTTTTTTATTTACAATGTTTCAATAGTTTCCAACACCTGCAGTGTAAACCTAGAACCATCAGTGAATTAAAAATACTCCAAGTCAGTGCTTTTTATGTCTGTTTTATTTAACAGTTCATGGATGTTCAAAAACCACAAACTTATACAAACACATGTACAGGAACCACATATTGATAATCTCTATCAAAACCATAAGTAGTTTGCAGATCAAACGGCTTAAAGAAGTGCAATTTATCAACTTTAAGCATGGAAACATTCTGATCATTTCCCTGTGTCACATGAAAGGAATGAAAATGCTCTGCAAAACAAAGTGTCTGAAAGTCCTCTGTTACAAGAAAATATTCTCGATTAAATGCAATGATGTCTTTTATCTGACTAAATACAGGCAAATCGTCCTCTTTGTCCGTGCAAACTAAAAGGCCTGGACGATACTCAGTTCCAAAACAAGTGATCCAAGAAGTCAGATCAACTTGACAGTCTAAGTCAACCTGCAGTTCTTCTGCAATCATCTCACCATGTGGCAAGTCAATGAGCTGAACAGTTTTTACTGGCCCACAGTCAATACTTTTAAATGGCATTGATTCCCAATGGTATGCTATAGCCATCTGATGTTTTTGGGCCAATGACTTTGTTACATTTTTGAAATTTTTGATTGTGTTCTTGAAAAACCTATGTTTGGCTTCAAATCTCATTGACCAAACATGTAGAATTGGACCTATTTTTCGAATGACTCTGGGGTAATGAATCATGAAGTGATGTTTAGGGATCATTCTACGATGTGGGTAAAGCTCTTTGAAAAGTTGGTGATGGTCAACAATGAGATGCTTAAGACATACTGTCATTCCATCAGTAACAACTGGAGAAAATATAATGTTCATAATTTGCAACAGAAGCAACAAGAGTCTATAGTGGGCATTTCCTTCTCGTAAAACATCTCCAAAGATCAAGGGCATATTCCGGATTAAGCAAAAAGTTTGAATGGCATTGAGACCAATTCCATTTCCAGTCTGCTCCAAGTTTATTCTGGTTGGACGATTTTTTCGTTCAACAAAGCCATAATTGTATGAGTATATTCGGTTACAAACATCTGTCTTGGATATGATTTTGTTGTCTGAGAGGTAAGCAAACAGCAACTTCAGCTCAAATTGCCCCACTCCTTCCAATATGTCATGCATAATGTCTACAGCATAATTTTCAGAAACATGAAAGTACTGTAGATCATTGAATAAACATTGTCGCTTAACTCCAAATGTGGATGGCAGTGTAGGATCTACCATGAGGTCATTGCAATGCTGATCATGCAGTTCTTTATTACGCAATGTTATTCTTGGATCATCATCCCTGAAAACCGTTTGTGAGGTCTGTTTGTCTACTAGACAAAAACGACAAAAATTGTTTGCACTGAATGATTCAACATACCCGAGTAATGTGTGCAATCCCAAATTGTCTCCAGTTACTTGTGCAATTGTTCCGTAAACTGGTTCATCAGAGAAAGGAACTTCAATTCCTGTACACTCAAGGACTTTCAGATCACGTACGAGGGGCTGTAAGATTAAATCAAATCCATACTTCTTCACATCATCAGTATGAAAAAGGGCTAAAAGATGAATATTCATAAGAGCGGAGTTTATCTTTGGAGATAGGTTTCGTAAAACAAAGTATATACTTCCAACCTTATGGATACCATGCTTGGATCCGAGTGGATTTGCCATTTCAAAATCATCGTAGAATATCTGTATTTGGAGAGAGTTTGGTTTTTCAGAGAAGAGGGGGTGATCTCTAAAATAGTTACCATCACAGAAGTCTTTGTAAAACCCAGTTTTCTCACAAGGCTGCACAAAATGATCACAGATCTCTTGGTTGGTGAATATGAACTTCAAAGTTTGCAATAGAGGAATATAAACAAATTTGTCTGTTATGGGAACTTGATCATATGTGCCAGTAGTTCGATTCCTTCTAGTGTCATACCTCACTCCTAGGGCTACCTCAACAGGTTCTACAATACCCCATTTCTCACTGAAATGTTTTTTCCTTTTTGCCTCAGTGTTCAGTTTGCTAAATGGATTTTCAAGGTTGTCAAAATAATCGTCAAACTTTGTTCTGATCTCCTCATCGTTAGAGAGTAATTTTACAACATCATCTTTAACGTTTGAATGCAATTCCTCTACAAGTTCCTCCATATTTTCAACAACAGTCGTTATGACATTAGTAGCCACACCACAGCCTTGGAGATTTGCAATAAGGGATGCACACATTTCTTGGGTATGTCGCCTGGTCTCATTACAGCTTTGAGAATTCTCTGGTTGCTCTGGAATTAAATTAACTACGGGTTCATCAGATACGTCAACTATGACGGGTTCGTTCTCAACTATGACGGGTTCGTTCTCAAATTGATCTAGACTTTTAGCGCTATGTTTGTTATGGAGATGTTTTCTAAACCCTGAAAAAGTCCAAAATCTCTGGTGGCATCCAGTCTGGTCACACATCAACTGAAACTTCTTACCAGGATAAAAGGCATGGAAAACTTTGAGATGACGGATCAACATTTGAACGGTAACAAAACTAGACTTGCAAACAAAGCATCTGAACATCATAACTCTTTAGTTGAGGAGCTTAGCTCTTAGGTCCTTGACTCTGGGAGTTTCGTGAGAATGACCTACATCAATGTTGTAGATGGTGGTCTGCACAAATGTGTACATGCCATTTAAGGCCTGGTCATAGGAGATGCCGAAAACATAATGTGCTTTGAAAAGTTCATCAAAGGCTGACAGGGAAGACTTGCCCTTGCAGGGAAGGAGATCACCATCCAATGCAATGTAGAACTCGTGGATGTGCTTTCTTGTCGTCCCAACTGCCAGGATGTAGGGCTGCCTCCGCTGGTTTGGACCAGAGTGCTCCTGAAGGCTGCGACATGACTGTAAGATAACAATAAACTGAAATGAATCTACACTGAACATCACATTTTGATGGATAAGTCACACTCTGATAGAAACCTTTGAAAGCACAGTTAGCTTTCCCATACAGGATATATTCAGCATGTGATAAGGCAACCAAGGTTTTTGTACCACGGTCACACAAAGAGAGGGAATTAAACAGAGAGGTCATTAATGTTGGTTACCTTAGCACATGTCCCTGCAAACTCCAATACGTTGGCAAGACAAACAGACAACTGAAAATAAGAATGAACGAGCACAAGACTGCAGTGAAAAGAGGTGAACCCCACTCTCTAGTCGCTATGCACTTCAAGGAGGCAAAACATAAATTATCAGACTTAAAATTCTGTGGAGGTGGCATTGAAAAGAAACAGATCAATAATCTGGGGGGTTACACAATTGCCTTTTGACAATGGCTATTGCCATTGGAGATCAGGACACACTGACCTTATGAAATTTGACTACATGGTCCACAGCTTCCCGGGTACTGATCTTTACAGCTCCCTTCTTTCCACTTGGAGGTGGTGGCAGTAGGTAGACCAGCAGTAGCAGTGAGGCCATGTCACTATCCCAACCTGAGAAGGCAGAAGCACCTGCTTAAAGCATGATATACACCTGACCAAAACCTTTGATACTACATCAATATTAAAACTCAAAACTCTTTTCAATAACAATACTAGTTCTGCAACTAACATTTTTTTTGATAATCGATTAACCTGTCAATTATTAATCAATTGGTTGGATTAAAAGGCCAATTTATAATAAATTGTATAATAATATAAAACATTATCATGTTTTGTATTGTGCAATTTTCCCACAACAGCTAACTCTGTGATCTCTGCTCTGTTTTTCAGATGCGTTTTATGCATAGAAATGCGTTTTACACCATTGTGAAGTGACATCACTGACTGGAATTTTCCACAGTGATGTCACAGACCCAACTAATCGATAATGAAATTCTTTCTTGATTATTTTCATTATCGATTAGTTGTTGCAGCCCTAAAAAATATATTATTTGTCTACACAATTATTTGTCATGGTAAATAAATTAAGTCAACATTTGAAAGATACACACCAGATTCATGTAAATAATTTACCTGGGACCTCGTCATCCTCATCAGTGTTCTCCTCTGCAGACTGGATGAGATGGTCAAGCAGGGGTGTCTTGCTGATGTCCTTGGCTTGCTCTATTACTTTGGCCTTCAGGAAATCCCATTTCTCAAGGAGTTTTGATGAAGTCTCAGCTCCAAACAACAGATCAAAGTCTTGCGCCACCTAAAGGGGAGGAAGCAAGCATATGTGTATTTGATGATGGTGGTATAGTGGTAGGTGACCGTTTTCATCTTTGAACAGCTGTTCTTGACACTGCAAAAACATAATAAATGTGCTTACAAAAAAAACAACTTACCAGGCCTTTTGTGTCAAGAAACCTTGGGAACACAGTAAGCACTGTACTGCATTGCTCAGGATCATGGATCAACTTTTGCCTGTGCTGGAAGGTTTCTCTCATTTTCATGAAGATCTGTTCGTTGTCTGTGCTGTGTTTCAGTAGAGATATGGCCTCTCGACACTGGTCTCCCTCCAACTGCTGCACTTTAGTCACTTCTCTCTCTAAGTTTGGTCCGCTGCTGCCTGTAGTGTGAGAGCTCCTTCTCCTACCCCCATTGGTACCGCCATTGCTGAGTTCTCGCTGTGTGTTTTTAATCTTCCAGGCAATGTAGCCCTCATTGCTGTCTATGTCAAAAAAGTGTTCCTAAAGACAGTATCAACAAAGATGGAAATGTATAAAAAAATAGTTTCAGCATGAATCAATAGAGATCTTTAGAAAAGAAGTGTTAGACTTCTAAAATGCACCAGAACATTATTCATTTGTTTATTAAGATTAATCTTACTTTTAAATATGTACTCACATAGCCTTTTTTGGATTAGGGATCTTTTAGAGAGGGGAACAGTGTTACTATCCCCAATGCATACTGTGCTCTTTTATCCATAGGGGGAGCACGTCTGTGGAATAAATGTTGTGTATTAAAACCAACACACCGGAAAACCTATGATCTGCGCAAGGCCACAGCTCATTGGCCACGGTTGTCATTTAATGATAATCACCTATTTGATTACAACTACCAAATCTGCAATTGAATTCTATGAATATACACTTTACCAAATCATGCACCATAAAGCATTTTACTTACCCATACTTTTCAAACATTTCAGCAACAACAATGCTGACGAGATCACGGCGTGCTCGGTCCTTCATCTCTCCTGTCATTGTATATTTTGCAAGGATTTTCTCACCTCCAGGCTTTTGTTCCAGAATTCTTTTGACAAGCTTGACAACAGGTAAAAATGTTATGCTAACAGTAACAGGTAAATGTAATGTTTACAACATAAAGAGAAATGTTCTGAAAAAACATCACCTCTTTGGCTTGTGAAGAACTGTCATCAGTATGTAGACTTTTTGGGGACATCACAAAGGTGTCATCAATGCGCTGTCTTTTTGGGGACATCAGAGAAGCATCACTGTCTGATGAGGGTGATGATAGTGACAAGGTGTTTGTGCACGAGGACTGGATGGGAGAGTCTGAAAAGGGCAAAAAGATCATAATTAAAAAAAATATATTTCAGTCAATGTTTCCACAGGTTTAAGTGAGGAGAGGTTAAAAAAAGGCATGGTGAGACTGCTTCCAGGAAACTTTTTTCTTTGCCATCTATAAATTACATGAGTTTTGGTAGTTAATGTGGCCAGACTTTAAGCAGTTTAGGCCATGATACATTAACTACTAGATGGCAAGACTGACTGTTTTTTGAGAAGTACTCGGGTCAACAGTCTTACCGGCTAATCCGTTTTATCTCAAATGTAGTTTTTCAAATCCTTATATGAACACTGACAGATAAGAGATAAGGTTGGAAATATGCAAAGTGGTCCTTTAACAGAGAAAGCACAAATCGGACATTGGTGAGAAGCTACTGTTTTGGTTTTGTGATAGCAAATAAATTACAATGTTAACACATTGGTATTGTTACCCTGCAGTGTACACTGTAATTGTACAAACATTTACCAGAAACTGAAAGAACATTAACAATGGTCCACAGGATGTCTGCTTTTTCCTCCAAGATGTCGCTGAAGACCTCTTCATCAACCTCTGTTCCACTGTCATCCAGCACATACATGTTTGTCTCAGGGGGTATGCTGAACTTCTCTTTAGCTTTGAATACAGAAAAAACATAAGTTGTTGTGTTAGGGTTAGAAAGTGGGAGAACAATAATGTTTTTAGCACTATTTTTATCTTAATGGGCAAAGCTACGGTAGACTAGCATGGTGCTAAGAATAAAATTTCATATAAATGTACATCTAAACCAGTGGTTGCGTAAGACTTTCACATTGTCCTTTATTTTGATGGATATGGTCGTAAAAATTGCACCTTAATATATTTCTCTATTTTAATTTTCATATTTTAATTATAAGACATGTAATAGCTTTCGTTTTAATTCACATTTTCATTTTTAATCATTCATGAACTTACAGGATATAGGAGCATATAGGCTAGATTGTGCATTTTTTTAATATATGAAGAGTCACTTTTCATAGTCAGGGTTTGTACAGATTTTGAAGAGTTTAATTTAAGCACTTTTCAAGCATTTTTAAGGTCCCTAAATCCATTTTTCAAGCAGCAACAAAATTAAAGAATATAAATAGTATAAACAGCACCCCTTTAGAAAACTACAAGCTAAAATATTAGAATCTTCAATATAATACAACTTATATTAAATCACTCTTTGGATACTTTTTTAAAAATGTGGTTATATTTTTGTATATTTGTTGTCAACTGTAAGTTAGGTTGAGTTTTTTGTAGATGGTTGGCATAATAATAATGATAATAATAAGTATATAATACATTAATATCTTCCTTAAATACCTTAAAATATTATTTTAATAAATAAACATTGTTTTAAAAATGACACGTGAAAAAGAGTGTTTAAGTGTTATTTAACTGAATCTAAACATATTCAGCCAACACTGATTTGTTTTATTTATTCTTGTCAGTGGCAGCTCTATTAGTCTGTATTTACACAGTAAGACATGATGCACAGATCTATATGGTCATATCAGATTTTTTTTGTCACGTCCATTGCTATGGTTACTACTATCACGGAACGATTATTTACAGAACTCACTCTGGTAAAAGCGGTGGTCACTCCGAAAGTTTAGTCCTCTAAGCATCACGAAAAACTAAACGTTCGACTGGCTACAATGCATACAATGCTGCAGACGTTAAAATTTAAACTTTTGCTTTTGTAAATAGAAACCAGAGTGCTCAGACAAACGTGCACGACGGAAAGAACAACCCCCCCCCCTACATTACAATTATATATTGATTCGATATTAATTAATTTAATAATGTTTTTAAATAATTCAGTCAAATTCATTTGTCTCCGATTACCTTTGGAATGGCTGGTGAAGGCTTATTCTCCCATAGCGCTCATATCAGTGTGTTTCTTACATAATGCCTTTCAGTCTGTTGATCGTCGACGCAATCAGTTTTTATTTATCTTCTAGCCAGTTATCGATAAAATTACAGCAAGCAAGCAACATTTCTTAATGCAGATGTTTGCGCGCCAGGTGAATACACGAGGCGCCAAATACATGGAATTACACGAGACGTGCTTCGTAACAGAGGTTGCCTCGCGACATTAAACAAAAAATACAAAATACAGATTGTCAGCCGTTTTTATTTATATTTTTAGTTAACGTTACATCTGATGTCCTGAAGAAATAAATTTAAATCAAGCATTTTCCAAACTTTCGAGACTTTGTATGATTCGACCTTCAGATGTTTCCGTCACTGCTAAAAAAAATCAGTCAATGACGGAAAATATTCGGTTAACACGACCTCTGATCTAAACTTCAATTATAAAGAGAACTAAGAGAAGAATGCCATTAACATTAACTTACCCTCCCTGAGAAATGCTGGATATGATACTCCATTGAGTTTGATGTACTTCTTCTTTCCTTGGTACTGCACTTTGAAAAGCATTGCTGTAGTTTTCCTCACATATTACTAAAACATAAAAATACAATTGGTTTATTGAACACGCACAATACCAAATGTAGTGCAAATAAAGTCAGACTCAATCATTTCAGACGGGAATCTGTAACGTTAGCTTTCAAGGATAGCTAGTCAATTTAGCCTGCACAAGGCGCGAAATTGGGAGCGGCAGCTAACGTTAACAAATGATTGCTGCATTTTCATTTTGAAATTTCATTTAATGGTCAACGATCAACGTTAACATCACCACTAAAAAAAAATTATCTGCAGTTTTACCAGATTTAACATTCACCATTACTTTAGCTACCATTGGTATAGTAAGTTAGCTAGTTAAACTAAATTACAAAACGTCACACCTCTTCTACTTCTACATTAGCGTTTTTAGTGTTTTAGTTATGGGAATTAAAACAAGAAGACAAACAGGAATATTCGGGATGATTCACTTGGTGATTTCTTACCTATGGTCCCGCAGAATCAAAATGTCGACGACTTCAGATGTCAGTTGGAAACTGGTGTCCACGAGGCTGCATCATGATTCAACCAATGACAACGCGTTGTCGATCTGATGACGTATCGAAACCTAAACTCATGTGCGGACGGGACAGCAACAGATTGACTCTCAAAGTGTTCATCATCCCACTATTTACACTACAACAGCTCCACATCAACACTGAACCAATATACTAACACTTGAGAGAGTTTCTGGTGAAACCTGACAAGTGTACTTTAAGCCCAGTTTACTCCAAAGTGTATAAATTATACTCTGGTCATCAAAACTCTGGGATTTTAACACTCTGACATTTGCTGTGTACTGTTTTACACGGAAGCAGTTCTGGGTGAAAACAGGCAGTCATTTTGGTCAGGATTAAAAGATCCTTGAAAAGAGGCGCTAATCTACGAAATCTCTGGTCACTGGATGCGAAGCCATCAATCATATTCCCTGAGGAAATTACATTATTCATTTAGCGGACGCCTTTATCCAAAGCAACTTACAATTGCTAATTATGTCAGAGGTTGCATGCCTCTGGAGCAACTAGGGGTTAAAAGTTCAGTAGGGAACTTTTGTAAAAAAATATTTTTTACATATTTATTAAACCTGTCATTATGTCCTGACAGTAGAATATGAGACAGATAATCTGTGAAAAAAATCAAGCTCCTCTGGCTCCTCCCAGTGGTCCTATTGCCATTTGCAGTTACAGACCGCTCCCAGTAAGAAATCAACCAATCAGAGCTGCGTTAAGTAACTTTGTTTGTGTTCAAAATGTAGAAAAATGTATATAATAAGTGAGTACACCATGAATCCATTTTCCAAACCGTGTTTTTGGCTTGTCCTGAATCACTAGGGTGCACCTATAATCAGTGTTTATATTCGTACTATTTTAGATTGCTTCGGGGGTACCGCGGCGGAGTAACCCAGTACCTTTGTGATTCTTCATAAACATAAACAGAGAGAAGTAGTTCCGGCTACGATGTTCTTCCACAAGACGCAAGCAGTTCTGTTTATTAACCACTAGAGCGTCAAAAGTTCCCTACCGCAGCTTTAAGTGTCTTGCTCAGGAACACATTGGTGTCTCACAGTGGATTCAAACCTGGGTCTCTCAAACCAAAGGCATGTGTCTTATCCTCTGTTATTTATATCGGAGAACTGGCTTCGCAGCTGTGAGTTGGATCCTTTAACTGAACTTTCCCCAAATGACTGTCAGTTTTTCTTAGTTCTTTGAGCTTTGGCACGGGTATTTAGAAACATTTTTAAGTGCCACCAGGCGAGCACTGCCTACAGATCATTATAATACATTTGAAGTTCAATAACTCCAGTTATAGTTGACTTGTCCAGTAATTTGTATGATAAGGATTTTATTCAGGACTTTGCTGGTTTTGTGCATCTGACCACAAGCCTATTCTTTTTAATATCACAATGTCTGGTCCAGTTCAGAAATCATTTTACTCACAGTCTTTTTTTCTTTTTTTGTATTGTCACCTCTGATCCAGCCAGTCTTTTCTCTGAGGCCTTCTATTCTCTGTCTGAAAGTGTGTTAAAACTTCCTGACTCAGATCTTGGAAAAGAAGAGATAACGCTTTTTAATAATTCCTGCTCTTGTGGTTTAGTTTCTGTTGCTCCTTTTAAAGTTTCAAAACCCAAACGAAGGTCAGAACCTTGGATAAATAGTAATATACCAAATTTCAGACCGGAATGTAAGAAAGGAATATCTTTCTCAATTAATATTTTTTAAAAAATCCACACAATCAAAAAATTCTGTTTAATACGTTAAATACTCTTTTTTTTTCTCCTGCTAACACTTTTGGTCTGGTCAGTACTCCAGAGACCTGTGCAGCATTCCTACATTTTTTTATGGGAAAGGTGGACGCCATATGGTCTACTGTTATAATGTGCAGTCTTAACCTCTGAACCACTCACTTGCCATGCTTTTTTTGAACAGTTTGAACCAATATATCTTTCTGAGCTGGGCGATATAGTTCACAAGATTAAGCCTACCACTTCTACTGTGGATTTTATCCCCTCTCGACACTTTAAAGAGGTCCTGGTGGATACCATCAACCTTAGTGTACTGGCTATTATAAACAGATCCTTAGACAGTGGCCATGTTCCTATATGCTTCAATCATGCAGTGATCATGCCTCTTCTTAAGAAGTTAAAATTTAAACCAATCTTATTAACTTAAGCAATATTTCTAATTTGCCATTCCTGTCAAAACAAATTTGAGAAAATTGTTTTTAATCATTTATCTTCATTTTTTTTTTACAAAAAATTGTTTTTAGATACATCTCTGTCTGTTCTTAGAGACCATCATAGAACCAAGTCTGCATTGCTTGAGGTGTAAAACAATCTACTTCTTGCTTTGGACTCCAGTAGATCTGCTATTTTAATGCTACTTGATCTTAGTTCTGCATTTGATTCAGTTGATCATGCTACCTTTCTTCCTACATTTTCGGGATGAAGTTGGCGTTAGGGAACGGCACTGGATTGGTTCTTATCATACCTCTCTGATAGATCAGTTAAGGTGATGATTGGAAACTCCTCCTCTCCTTCTGCAACTTTCAACTATGGGGTACCTCAGAGGTCCCTCTTGGGGCTTATCTTATTTTGTTTGTATATGCTCCCCTTGGGTCCGATCATGAGGAAATATAATATTTCATATAATTTTTATGCTGACGATACTCAGATCTACATTCCTCTTAGCTCTGATCACTCTTATTCTGACCTTTTTAATTGCTTTGAAGATATTAAAGGGGTCATACGATGCTTTTTTAAAGATCATTATTTTGTGTATTTGGTTTACAGAATATGTTGATAACAAGAATATGCTTTAATGTTCAAAAAACTAATTATTTTTCAAATACTGTATGTTATTGTACAGTAGGTCCTCTATGACCCGCCTTTCTCAAATGTGTCAAAAGTCCCTCCTTCCGACAAATGCAGTTTGCTCTGATTGGCCAATTGACCCAGTGCATTGTGACTGGTCAAACAACATAAGCACTCGTTGGAAATTGAGTGACATACACAGTGATGAAGCGTGTATGTGTTTGCAGTACACAAGCCACGGGTAAGACAGCTGACTCCACTGTGATGTGACCGTCTCTCTCTCTCTCTCACGCAAAGCGCAAAACTCTGCATTTAAATAGTCAATAGCAAATACTTAAACTAATAACAAAACATACTTCCAGTAACTGATTCAGAAGCGCCAGTTTGTCATAGCAAAGTCAGAATCACGATGAAATGGTCGTCCATAAAATGCATTGGTGCTCTGTTGTAAATAATCTTAAAGTGTTTAATCTTAAAAAACTTCAATCTTAAAGATTTCTAAATCCATCTACTTTCGGAAGGCCAAAATAAAGACACAGTATCTCCCTGACATGGCTGCTTCAACTCGAACTGCGGTTACTGAAACCACATCTTCTTTCTTTGCATGAACATTTGGGCAGCATTATGCAAATATTCCCACATTGTGACGTAAACATGTGGGGCGTGTTTGAATGAGACATTTTAGGGGGCCGTGGCAAAGTCTTAATTTTGATAAAGAATATCTCTTTGGTTTTGAGTCTTTAGTCTTCGCAACTTCAGGGATCTTATCAGCTTGTAACACTCCAATAAGAAAGGAAAACTTGAATTCACGTGATATGACCCCTTAAAAGGCTGGACTGGCAGAAACTTTCTTCAACGAAATGAGAGCAAAACTGAGATTGTTGTTATTGGACCCCCAGGTGTTGTCTCTGATATCACTATAAATCTAGATTCTATGTCATCAAGTATTCATACTTTTGCTAAAAACTTAGGTGTGATTTTTGACACTGATGTAAATTTTGAAAAACAGATAAGTGTTGTGGTGGAGAGCAGCTTCTTTCAACTAAGGCAAATAGTCAAATTAAAATATATGCTCCAGGACCTGGAGATAGTTACTCATGCCTTCATCACTTCCAGACTTGATTATTGCGATGTGCTTTATATGGGTTTCAATCATTCATCGCTGAATCACTTGCAGTTGGTCCAGAACACAGCCACGAGGATTCTGACTGGTACTAAGAGAAGAGAAAGCATTTCTCCTGTCATAGCATCTCTTCAACGGTTGAAGGTGCAGCATAGGATCCATTTTAAAATTATATTATTTGTCTATAAAGCATTACATGATCTAGCCCCATCATATTTGTCTGAACTTCGCAGCTATGAGCAATCCTCTTGCTCTCTCAGATCCTCTGATAAACTTTTCTTGCATATACCTCGCTTTCTCTTGAAATTTAAAGGGGGGGTCAGGCTTTTTATGTAGCCTGTCCCAGACTATGGAACAGCATACCTCTGGATATTAGATCTGTGCCTTTCCTTCCTGTTTTTAAATGGGCGCTTTTTATTTAACATTTTTTGGACTGATGCATGCAACACCTACTGAGTGCCATGAAACAGCTTGAAAGATCAAATACATTTTTTATATAACTTAGATTATTCTGATAGAAAAATGCCATATGCATATAGGATAACTTCAGAGTTATTTATTGGCTAATTTTCATTTTTGGGTGAACTAACCCTTTAACTCAAACTTCAAATAGAGCTCTTTATTTTGCCTATAGTTGACATCAGTGGTCTGCAGAAGGAGAAAGCATCAGTCATCTTGGTGCAAGGTCAAAAGACACTCTTTTTCACGTCTAATTAATTCATAATTTACTGTCGGTGAGATCAATAATGTTGGTGCTCTATTTTTACTTCACTAATTAGATTGTAATTTATTATACCTTTTTTTAAATTCTTTAATTAGCATTTAAGTCAAATTAAATATGGCATCTTCCCTGATTCAGTGTTATCTAAGTATCATATACCAGTTTTTATAAATATTTGTATTTTTTGCATTTTACATTTTATATTTTCCATTTAATTTAAATGTTACACATTTTATTGTGTTTTTGCCATTTTCATAGTCATTTTCAATGCATTATTTCCGTTTTACTTTTTATTTATCCATTTCATTTTAATTTTAGTACTTTTTTTGTGGTTTTAGTTTACATTAAACATACAGTGATGGCTTCCACATGCCTTGATTAATGTCCAGACAGAGGAATTGTATTACTTAAATTTATAATAATTAATGTATACCATGGCTGTGTTATTTGAGCATAATTGTTATTCTACTGTATTTTTGTAAGTATTTTGAAATTTATTTTATATTCTATATTTATATTTCCTGTTTTCACTAATTTTAGTAAATTCTTTTGTGATTTAATTGTGTTTTTAGTCTTTTGTATTCGTTTAAGTTTGTGTGTGTGTGTGTGTGTGTGTGTGTGTGTTATACAAATTTCAGTTTTACTTATTTTACTACTTTATGTTAAACAAAATGAAAATGAGAAATATCGACTTGTCAGCTATAGCTGAAATAAAATAGGTTTATACATTTATATCATTTTTTTTTTATTTAATTTTATTTCGGTTAACGTTTCTTTTGTTTGAAATTATTAAATATTTATGCTTT
Organism: Carassius auratus; assembly: GCF_003368295.1. Lineage (NCBI taxonomy): Eukaryota > Metazoa > Chordata > Actinopteri > Cypriniformes > Cyprinidae > Carassius > Carassius auratus. Next base: position 5,968,468 of record NC_039249.1, on the reverse strand, counting down.
TAGTTTTATTTAGTGATAAACCTGTACCATGCACATTATGCAATGGAAAAACTATGAAGAATTCTTGTGGCTAAAATGATTTGTTTTATTTTTTATGCAGCTCTCAGAACATGGTGAATATTTCTGCAAAAACCTACACAGCACCCAACCTTCAGATAACACTTTTATGTGCATGTTTTTGTTGTGTTGGTGGGTTGGGCTGCAGTGTAGATGTCTTCAGTGGTTATATGTGGACGTGTTACGCAGCAGCTCTGGCCGGCTCCATTTCTCCTCATCTCCATAGAGACAGATGGCAGAGGTCAGTGAGATCACACAGCAGGCCCTTTCAATGCTATATAAAGGCAGAGCTCACCTGTGAGCCAGGTATCACACAGTCTCGCTGTCTGAGAGGTGTGCGTGTGTGTGTGTGTATGTGTGTGCTACCAGCTACCACCCTCTCTCAAAAGTACATTTGAGCGTGTCCTTTATAAAACAACAATGTCTCAGATGTTTTTCAATGTGAATGCAGGACAAAGATATAAAACAGATTCAAGCAAACTCGTGTCTTTGTTACAGTGTAATTATATACAGGTGCTTCACAATAAATTAGAATGTCATGAAAATTTAATTTATTTCAGTAATTCAACTCAAATTGTGAAACTTGTGTATTAAATTCAGTGCACACAGACTGAAGTAGTTTAAGTCTTTGGTTCTTTTCATTGTGATGATTAAAGTTCACATTTAACAAAAATCCACCAAATCACAATCTCACCAAATTAGAATACTTCATAAGACCAATAATAACAAATTTTTTAGTGAATTGTTGGCCTTCTAGAAAGTATGTTCATTTACTGTACATGTACTCAATACTTGTAGGGGCTTCTTTTGCTTTAATTACTACGTCAATTCAGCGTGGCATGGAGGTGATCAGTTTGTGGCACTGCTGAGGTGGTCTGGAAGCCCAGGTTTCTTTCACAGTGGCCTTCAGTTCATCTGCATTTTTTTGTCTCTTGTTTCCCATTTTCCTCTTGACAATACAGTACAATACAATACAGATTATCTATGGGGTCTCTATGGCCAGTCAAGCACACCAACACCATGGTCATTTAACCAACTTTTGGTGCTTTTGGCAGTGTGGACAGGTGCCAAATCCTGCTGGAAAATGAAAACAGCATCTACAAATGCTGGTCAGCAGAAGGAAGCAGAAAGTGCTCCAAAATTTCTTGGTAAACGTGTGCAGTTACTTTGGTTTTCAAAAAACACAATGGACCAACACCAGCAGATGACATTGCACCACAAATCATCACAGCACAGACTGTGGAAACTTAACACTGGACTTCAAGCAACTTGGGCTATGAGCTTCTTCACCCTTCCTTTAGACTCTATGGCTTTGGTTTCCAAATGAAATACAAATTTTGCTCTCAACTGAAAAGAGGACATTGTACCACTGGGCAAGTCTAGTTTTTCTCTTTAGCCCATGTAAGACACCTCAGGAGTGGCTTAACAAGAGGAAGACGACAACTGTATCCAAATTCCTTGACACGTCTGCGTGTGGTGGCTCTTGATGCCTTGACTCCAGCCTCAGTCCATTACTTGTAAAGTTCACTCAAATTCTTGAATCAATTTCGCTTCACAATCCTCATAAGGCTGCGGTTCCCTCTATTGGTTGGGCATTTTTTTGTCTCCACACTTTTTCCTTCCACTCAACTTTCTGTTAACATGCTTGGATACAGCACTCTGTGAACAGTCAGCTTCTTTGGCAATGAATGTTTTTGTCTCCTTGTGAAGGGTGTCAACGATTGTCTTCTGGACAACTGTCAGATCATAAGTCTTCCCCATGATTGTGTAGCCTAGTGAACCAAACTGAGAGACCATTTTAAAGGCTCAGGAAACCTTTGCAGGTGTTTTGAGTTGATTAGCTGATTGGCTTGTCACCATATTCTAATTTGTTGGGATAGTGGATCGGTGGGGTTTTGTTAAATGTGAGCCAAATCATCACAATTAAATGATCCAGAGACTTAAACCACTTCAGTCTGTGTGTATTGAATTTATTTAATACCCGAGTTTCACAATTTGAGTTTTTTCTTTTCTTTTTCACAACATTCTAATTTATTATGAAGCACCTGTATTAAACTACCAAGTAATATTAATTAAGTACATGTACTTAATATATGGTTAAGGTTGGGAATAGGGTTTGTCTTAGGGTAACTTATATGTAATTATGCATAGTTAATTGTTATTATAAAAAGTACATGTACTGTGTGTAACAAGGACACCTTAAAATAAAGGGTTACCAAATGTTACATATACTCACTGCCCATTTTATTAGGTACACTTTGCTAGTACTGGGTTGGACACCCCGTTTGCCTTCAGAACTGCCTTAATTCTTTTTGTCATAGATTCAACAAAGTGTTGGAAACATTCCTCAGAGATTATGGTCCATATTGACATGATAGCATCAGGCAGCTGCAGCAGATTTGTCGGCTGCACATCCATGATGCAAATCTCCCGTTCCACCACATCCTAAAGCTGCTCTACTTGAGATCTGGTGAATAGGGAGGCCATTTGAGTAACGTGAACTCACTGTCATGTTCAGGAAACCAGTCTGAGATGATTTGAGCTTTGTGACATGGTGCATTATCCTGCTGGAAGTAGCCATCAGAGGATGAGTACACTGTAGTCATAAAGGGATGGACATTGTCAAGAACAATACTCAGGTAGGCTGTGGTGTTTAAACAATGCTCAGTTGGTACTAAGGGGCCCAAAGTGTGCCAAGAAAATATCCCCTACACCATTACACCACCAGCAGCAGCATGAACCGTTGAGACAAGACAGGATAGTTCTGGATAGATGGTATTCTGCATACCTTGGCTGTAACGTGTGGTTATTTGAATAACTGTTGCCTTTCTATCATCTCTAACCTGTCTGCCCATTCTCCTCTGACCTCTGACATCTACAAGACATTTTCATCCACACAACTGCCGCTCACTGGATATTTTCTCTTTTTCAGACCATTCTCTGTAAACCCTAGAGATGGTTGTGTGTGAAGATCCCAGTAGATCAGCAGTTTTTGAAACACTCAGACCACACCTGTCTGGCACCAACAACAATTCCACATTCAAAGTCACTTAAATCCCCTTTCTTCCCCATTCTGATGCTCGGTTTGAACTTCAGCAAGTCATCTTCACCACATCTAGATGCCTAAATGCACTTGCTGCCAATGTGATTGGCTGATTAGCCATTTATGTTACCAAGCAATTGAACAGGTGTACCTAATAAAGTGGCCTGTGAGTGTATAGCTGCCTTAATGTTAATCCAAACATTTTAAAGAGAGAAAATCACTCACTGCTCTTTACTGAATTACTTTGTATTTTTAACAAGAATTAATCCATATTTAAAACACTGCAGTGAAGACTATGCATATTGGTTTTCTGTACCTGAACACCTAGGCCTAAAAACTTTAGAATTTATTTTTTATTTTTTTTTATTTTTTATCTTTGTTCTATTTATTTGAGCTATTAACACAATTTCATACAGTGCACATGGGCTTAGGTGACAATTTTTTTTCTGAAGGATCATGTGACGCTGAAGACTGGAGTAATGATGCTGAAAATTCATTTTTGCATTACAGGAATAAATTAATTAAATTTAATGAATTTATTAAGAGTATTAAATGCAGCCTTGATGAGCGTTGGTGAAGACTTAAAAAATATATATATATATATTTCATTAAAAAAAATCTTATTAACCCCAAACTTTTAAGCATAGTACTGTAGCTATACAGTATGTTTGCCTTTGACTGACAGTCTGACCCTTTTTTTTCTCTAAATTCTCTTTGTATATTTTTCCCTTTTTCTTCTCTAAATTCTCTTTGTATATTTTTCCCTTTTTCCTCCACCATGTCCTCTTCCTTTTCTGTGGCTTTATATGGCTTGGCAACAGTTCTAGCAGTTCTTTTCTAAAGCTATATGACAATTTCACCCTCCCCTTCATGTTTCTGTCCAGAATTTAGGGTGATGTGCATAGCATACATTATCTCAAAATAACAGCAAGACAGTGAATTTTTACATTTTCTGTAAAACAATATGAATATTGCTTGCCTATTGTCAATGCTACATATTGAAACCACAAGATAAACACCCAAACAATGTTAAAAGCTGGATTTTCACCACATTGGGTATAAAGAACATATTGTGCATTAAAAAGGTTCTACTGAAGTTGGAAGTTATTCATCATTTCCAATGAAGAACCATGATCTGTCTTTTTCTTAAGAAATTGTGATTTATTGGTATTCACTCTGGAACCCAATATTTGAATGAAGAACGGCCCAGTGGAAGGCTATCTGTGCTTTTAAGCAGTGAGAGTGGCTGTGTTTAGTCATTTTCAGAAATGCAGGGTACACAGGTACAGACACATATCTGGGACAACGCTCGCTTAAAGGCGAAAACTGTCATGACTACAAGCTCACTGCCGTCAAATCGTGGGATGCCCTTTGACGTCTGTGTACCTCACCATTCAGGGCAGTGTCGGATCTGTTTTGGTGCGAAGTGCCCTGCTTGAGTGTGATGATGATGATGATGATGACAAAGTACTTGGATGCGTTTCAACAGAAAGGAACTGCATTAGTCTCTGCACATCTCTTCACATTCATCTCATTAGCAAGGAAAAGTCTGCCATCTACTGGTAGACTTTGAACCAATCCCAAAACATAGTTGGATGGAGATTAAAATAAATCTATCTATCTATCTATCTATCTATCTATCTATCTATCTATCTGCGTGCCATTGCATTAATGAAAAACGAAATGAAATGAAATAATGAAATTATGAAAAATGAAATGCAAACATTTTAAATGTGACAAATGTCCAAATACATCTTGAGATAATATTAAATAATTTTATTTAAAATTAATTGCGCACATACACATATACAGGCATTTTAAATGAACTTATTTTTTACGTAAATAGGTAGAAAATGTACGTTTATTTAAAGTATATGTCAACATGAATCAAGAAGATCAGCTTTTTATGATGACATGCAAACTGTCCAATATGTGATGTGCATTTTACAGTCACTAATGTAATATTGAATCCCAGGAGCCTTTAAAATGAGTCTTGAAAAGGTCTCAGGTGTCAGCTCTCTTGGGATGAGCTCAGTCTCTGGCAGAAGGACGAGTTTTAACTGCTCTTGTCCAGATATTCCAGATTAGGGGCATCTAGACGCTGCTCCATGTCCTTGTTCTTGGCGAACTCTTTGAGCATGTCCATCACCTCGCTCTGGTACACATCAGGTGTCGGCTGAGCCTCTGACGGGAAGAAGACCGTATTTAGAAACACATTCCTGGTCTTATTGTGTGTGATAAACCAGTGCATGTTATTACAAAGAAAAAAATTAATGGCTGAAATCAAGTCCAAGTCTTGATTTAGATTTCAGCTGAATGCCTGAGCTGTGTATCTATCGGTTTAGTTTGTGCGTTCATACATACCTGTTGCCCAGTAGTAGATGTCCCAGTCGTTGCTGGGTTCATTGATGAGTCTGTCATACTGCTTTAACTGAGATTCACTCATTGTGTTCAGGTACTGCTTAGCAAAAAGGCTGGTTTAAAAAAAATATATTACAGTCAGAGCAGTTACATAGTATGTAGTAATAAATATTATGTTTATTTATGGTTTTATTTAAAAAAATTTAAGTTAATATGATTAAGAATAATAATGGTAGCACTTTACAATAAGGTTCCATTTGTCAACATTAGCTAACTTTTAGTTAACTTGAACTAACAATGAAAAATACAGTTATTACATTTACTTTAGTATTAATATTCACTAATACATTATTAAAATCAAACGCTGTATTTGTTCATGTTATTTAATAGACATGAACTAATAATGAACAGTATTTTATGAACTTATTTCAACAAAGATTAATAGATAAATACTGTGACAAATGCTTATTGTCATTTCAGTATTCAGTAACAGTATTATATATATATATATATATATATATATATATACACACACACACACACTGAGGTACTGTTATAGTCTTTTTCGTATTTAAATTAATTTTATATCATCTTTTTTCATTTTAATTGGAGAAATTTTGTTGTGTGTTTGTCATTTCTAATAGTTTTGTTTTTAATGGGTATATAGTTTGTGTCCATTTTATACACGAATATATTTTATATATATATTCGTGTATATGTTCTCAAGGACTCCTCTCACCCTGATCACAGACTGTTTAACCTCCTGCCCTCTGGGAGGCGCTTCTGCCTATTAGCGTACATACACTTATTACATAATCCGTCTGTATAGTATGTTCATAGTACACTTATCTGTATATCATACTGATAGTATTTAAAATCTATCAGTATAGTTATTGTACACCTTGTATATTCTGTACTTACTGCTTATTGCACTTCTGGTGAGATGCTAACTGCATTATGTTGCCTTGTACCTTACATGTGCAGTGACAATACATACAGTGCCATGAAAAGGTTTTTGCAACCTTCTTGTTTTTTTTTTCAATATTTGTCACACTTAAATGATTCCGATCGTTATACAAATTTTAATGTTAGACAAAGGTAATGAAAAAAAATAATCATTTATTAAGGGAAAAAGCTGTCAAAACTTGTCTGGCCCAATATGAAATATGTACTTAGATACACTTAGACAATATTATATGCTGTTGCCAAGACTAGAATAAGTTAAGCTGTCTGTTGAGTTGGTGGCATTTACATAGATGTGTTCATGGCCTGCTGACCTCAGAAGGATGCAGTTCTCCAGCATGCCTCTCTTGCGGCTCTCGTACAGGAGTCTCTTTTTCTTGATTTCCAGGGACTCTCCAGTCCTCTCCTGCCACGGAGGCAGAGGGATCTCAATGATGGTCGGCTCTGGAGCATCACCACGGTATCCCCGAGAAATCACTTGGCTGACAGCTGGACGCAGTGATGCCCGGCAAACAGAATGAACCACCTGGAAATATATAACTTTGGTTTACTATAATAACCCTGGTTTGTTCATATATATATATATATATATATATATATATATATATATATATATATATATATATATGTGTGTGTGTGTGTGTGTGTGTGTGTTTACATTTACATTTATGCATTTAGCAGGCGCTTTTATCCAAAGCGACTTACGGTGCATTCAAGTTTTAAACATTTTTTCCGCCAGTATGTATGTTCCCTGGAAATCGAACACACAACCTTTTTTGCACTGCTAAAGCAATATACCACTGAGCAATAGGAACATATTTAACATAATGAAAGTTAAGTTTCATGAAAAATACCAATATATCTAACATAAAACATAAAAAAGTATTTGCTTAAAAAATAAGCATTTGTGTATATTGTATATATATGCATTTGTACGTATATATGCACACAAACGTACAAAATGAATAAACGGGGAAAAAAAGTCTCAAGAGGTGAATAATCTTTAACATTAGATGTTCATAAACCAGCATTGTCTTCTAAAAAAAACTAATATTAACTAGTATAAAAAATAAAAGTAAAAAAAAAAATGTACGTAAGTGTCCTCCAATCTGCCCTTGCTGTTCATAGGACAACAGGATAAAAATCCAATTCAACTAAACAATTTATCCAAACCCCTGCGTTTATTTGGATGTTATACATTAGCTTTATGAAATTAGCATGATGGGCTGCAGAAAGAGGATCTTGATATCTCATTTTAGACACATGAGGTCAAATGTGAGCTTTAAAAATTGTCGCCACATATGAATGAAAAAGCAAACAAACATACCTTTCGTGCGATAGTTGCTGAAAACATGTTATCGTGGAGTGTTTTCAGCGATGTGTGACTGATCAGGTGTTTGGATGACAGTTTTTTTTTTTAAGGAGAGTTTATGCAACTGTTTCACAATCAAGGCAAGAAACGCCGTGCAGCGAGCGCCATGTTGGGAAGGTCAATATTGCTTTCTGATTTGAATATTATTTGAATGCTGCTTTTAATAGATATTTTGTTTCCATGTTGTGCAGACGTAACGTGTGTATTTTAACCTCCATCTTTATCCTTGACCTCTGGGCTGACACGCGCGAGTTTAATTATGGTGAAGTATTTGAAAGCTAGTCTTTGTTTTCCGGGGAATGTATTTCAGTGAGCGCTTGTGCGAGCGGATGGACGCATAGACGGATGGACGTCGTTTTCGGCGTCATATCAATTTTTAAGGGGACAGTGATACTAATTATGTAAAGTAATCCCATAATAATTATCTTTGCTTTATGTTTATTATACGCAAAATAAGCACAAAACATATTCAATGTCTGAAGGCAACCTTAAATTACATCCCAAAGCCTAAAACTACAGTTCAAGTTTGTCCCCAAAATACAAATTACAAAGGTCCTAATGAATTGAATCTGGGTGTACAAAGTTAACAAAAAATGTAGCAGTTATTTTAGTATTAGTTTTAACGTAAAGTTATTCAGAATTAGCCTTTATCTTAATAATTTGTTGTCTTTTTAATACTTTGCTGTTTAAATATTACTATTTTGTTCAATAAAATTTATTTATTTACGTTTCGGTTTTTATTTCCAGTTTCATTTTAGTGCTTCAACCTCAGCATGTCAGTTTCTTGGCAAGGCACCATTTATAATTTTTTGTTTACATTTTTCATCTAAAATTTATATTTTGTTTTTAGCTTTATTTAAATGAATACGAATATATTTAATAGTTTGACTTAATAATGATAAACTGTGTGATGGCAAGTGCTTTTACATGAGATTTCCGAGTTACATGGTAAGATTAAAATCACTTAAATAGTACTCTGTTCTCTACTTTTTTGTCATTCCATCGCTTAACAGATGTGTCAATATGAATCATTGTTATATAGTAAAGATAAAAAAAAAAAAAAAAACGTTATTGTGTTCTACAGAAAAAAAAATGACAGCAGACAAATTTAGAAAATAAGGGTGAAAAACACAATTTATTCTTGCCCTTCCAAGATACTGTGATTTAAAAAAAAAAAAATTTATGAACCACACAACAGATACATTTCAATCTTTATTTAACAAAATGCTAATTAACAAAAATTCAACATCATAAGCTTGCTTCAGATATAGACTAATGAACCAGCCGTCTCCATGCCTTTGCCTGTATTTCTTCCATTAGGATCAAGTCTTTGAAAATATGAGGTCGAGGGGCATGTACATCTTCAGTTTCATAGAAAGCCCCTCACTTCTCCAGCGGTGCATAATTCAACAGCTTCTCAATGAGATCCACATGAGCCAGAAGCATCCGGCGACAGCAGTATCTCTTCAAACCCAGAGCGTCAAGAGCATCACTGTGAAAACCAGCAGAGTGAGATTCGGTCTGACACCACTGTGATCACAGAAAAAAATCACACCTATATGAAAGTTCATGAACTCACCCTTCTGTGTACTCTGCTTGTAGAAGACCTAAATACGCCTCCCATTTGTTCCCAACAATCTTCCCACAAGTGAAGCAGCGAACGGGGATGATCATGATGAAGCACTAGAGGCCTGAATCGAAGAAAAACTGAGCATTTATCAGAAAACTCACGATTAGCCTGTTTTTGAATAGATTTTTCCAATCATTCACGATTATCAGGTAAGGATTTTCAGGAATAATTTCCTAGAGATTGCTGGACTTTCGACATTTGTATGCATTTTGTTTGTTTGTATGTCCAGTACCAAACTTTTTAATAAAGATAAGCAATGTTTTTACTAGATCAGCGAATTAATATGCATATATTAGTGTTTAAAAGTCTCTGCGATGTCTCTTAACAGTTAATGATGGCTTATGAGGTTTTACTCTGCAAATGTAAATAAATATGCAATAGATAGATAGATAAGAAAACCGCACAAAATTCAGTAATAGTTAAGAGATATTCATGTGATGCCTAGATATTTACAGTAACACTACATATCATTTGTAATAGAGACGTTCAGCCCAAGATATGTTCCTTAGTTAAGAATCCATAACTAAACTCTTACAATTACAACCGGTTATTATAATGGAAGATGTCAAAAAAGATATGAGAAACATTACCAAAACAATCTCGCACGCGACACACGTTCTTCTTGCGCCGCTTACAACAGACGCATTACATCTGCGTAATTTCCGCGTTACGTTTGTCAAAAACGCACGGGTGGAAACAACGTGATGAGAGGGGGTGGAACGCGGAGACGTCACATTCAGGCGACGGTGGATTGTTTGGACGGAGCGAAGGCAGATTGCAATCGAACTGTATCGTGAGTGTAGCAATGGGATATAGTTCAGATGGTAGCGATGATGGATTTCCTTCAGATATGGAGGTTAGCCAAACAAAAAAGGCAAGGAAAAAATCTTGGTCTGAAGCGAGTAGTGGAGGAGAGAATACTCCAAGACAAGTTAACAAAAAGATTAAAGCCAAACCTAAGGGAAGTAGTAGGCCTGATGATGACAAGCAGGAAGAGTGGAAAGTTATTATTACGCTTAGTAATGATAAAGGTCACTTTCACCCAGTTCATGTGACTAAAGCAATTGAGAAGGATATGGGGAAAATTAAATATGCTAAACTACTGAATAACAGAAGAATTCTAATTTCAGCAGTAAATAAGAAGCAGCAGGAAATGATTTTGAAAATGAGCAACCTTGGTGGTGGAAATATTAAAGTGCATGTACCCGGAACGACAGCAAAGCTAAGAGGAGTGATTACAAATGTTCCTTTGGAAATGTCCGTGGAGGATGTGAAGAGTGAGATAAAAAGTGGGAATGTACTAGAGGTGAAAAGACTTCAAAATAATAAAAATGGTGTTAAATCAGATAGTCTATCTGTAATGATTATTTTTGAAAAATCTTTGCCTTGTGAAGTTCAAATAGGGTGGATCAATTACAAAGTTAGGGAGTATATTCCCCAACCGTTAAGGTGCTTTAAGTGCCAGAGAATGGGACATACAGTACAACAATGTAAATGGAGACAAAGATGTGCGAAGTGTGGAGGAGAACATGAATATGGTAAATGTAATAAGGATACCAAGCTACAATGTTGCAACTGTGGAGGTGAGCATAGTGCTGCATATGCTGGATGTGTGGTCCAGAAACAAGCTAAAGAAGTACAGAGGTACAAGGTTGTGAATAAGGTGTCATATGCAGAGGCTATTAAAAATATGGGCAAATATGAAACCAAGGAAAATAAACCAACAAAATGTCATGAAAATCTGAATGAAAGTGCAATGCATGGAGCAGGCCTACCCCAGAGGTTAGGCAAAAGGAGATTTCAGCCAGGACCAGTAGACACTATACCAGCAACCACACAGCAACCATGTAAGCATAAGTGTATAGTGGAGGAGAACACATTGATGGTGGAAAAAAAGAGCTTTATAGCTTTTATATGTAAAGTGGTGAATGTTGCAACACGACAAGAAAGGAAAAGTGACAGGATCAAGACAGTGGTAGAAGCTGCAGAGGAGTTTTTAGGTATTAAAGATTTAAAAGCTGAAGAAATACATGGCATGCTAAGTACTAATAATGATGGAGGGTCTCAGAGTATTATATAAGTTTATAATGGTATTCCACCTTTTGCAATGGAATGCTAGGAGTCTGATTGCAAACGGACAAGAATTTAAAAAATTTGTAGTAGAGTCTGAAGTCAAATTTGATATTGTTTGTATTCAAGAAACTTGGCTACGACCTCACCTTGATTTTATTTTACCTGGTTATGAGTCTGTTAGGTTTGATAGAGATGGAAATCAGGGTGGAGGATGTGCAACATTTGTAAGGGATGGGATACCATTTAGAAGAATAGAAACTACAACAGAAATAGAATGTGTAATTATTGAAATTTATAAAACAGATGGACACTTAGTAGTAATCAACTTATATAACCCTTGTAAATCACTAAGCCAAGAAACCTTAGAAGAAATAATGAGACAAGGAAATGGGAAAGAAATATGGTGTGGAGACTTCAATGCACATAATAGTCTTTGGGGAAGTAAGCATACTGATAGAAATGGAGAAGCAGTGGAAGAACTGATGGATGTTAGGCAATTAGTATGTTTAAATAATGGAAATGGCACAAGAATTGACATACGTACTAACACAATGTCATGTATTGACCTCACGCTTGTTTCTAATAATATGGCAAACTCTTGTGAATGGAAGGTAAAGGGAAGTACAAGTATTGGAAGTGATCATTTTCCAATTCTTTGCTCTATAAATATTGAAATAGATCTCCAAGAAAGGCCTAATCATAAGAAGTGGGACTTTGCTAAAGCTGATTGGGTAAAATTTAAAGAAATTTGTTGTACTTCAGCAGAGACAATTTCAATGCAGGGTGATATTGAGGAATGTGCATCTGAAGTTACACATTTAATATTGAATGCAGCATTAAAAAGCATACCATATAAGGTAGTTGGGGGGAAAAGAAAAATGGTCCCATGGTGGAATGATACATGTACAAAAGCTATTAAAGAACGAAATAGGGCAATGAGAATGTTAAGGAATAACCTGAATCAAGATAATTTAATTAATTATCAGAAGAAAAAGGCTCAGGCAAGAAGAATAATTAAGAAGAGTAAACAAAATGCATGGAGGAGCTATTGTTCTACTATAGGGAGTGAAGTAAAAATAGGAGAGGTGTGGTCAATGCTAAAGAAAATGAGTGGGAAAAAAGTGTATGCTAAAATACCAGTATTAGAGGATGATGGAATACTGGCAATAACAGATAAAGAAAAGGCAACTATGTTGGGAAAGAAGTTTGCCAGTGTGCATAGTGGTGACCATTTAGATGATATCCATAGACTACATAAAGAGAAGGTTCTTAAGGAAAATAGGGATGTGTATATTAAAAAAGATAATGAGGAAAGTACTATGGATGCAGAAATGAATATGAATGAACTAGTGATAGTATTAAATGGTATTAGGAATACTGCTACAGGAGAAGATCAACTGAGTTATGTTATGTTCCAGAAACTACCTGAAAAAGTATTACAGATAATATTACAATTATTTAACAAGATATGGGAAGAAGGTAAAATACCCAAAAGCTGGAAGAGTGCGTTAATATTGCCATTTAATAAACCTGGGAAAAATTCTAATAATGCTGGTAACTATAGACCTATCGCCCTAACATCACATCTATGCAAGTGGATGGAGAAGATACTAGTTAGAAGACTTAACTACACCCTTGAACACAGAGGATTATTTGCACCATATCAAAGTGGGTTCAGAAAAGGGCGTTCCACAATGGATGCGGTTGTGAAAGTAAGCAATGAGATAGAGAAAACATTTAAAATGAAAGAAATAATGAGTATTGTATTCTTTGATATTGAAAAAGCTTATGATTCCATGTGGAGGGAGGGGTTACTAATTAAAATGAATAAAATGGGAATTAGAGGTAAGTTATATAACTGGGTATTAGAATTTCTGTCAGAAAGAAGATTTAGAGTCAAAGTGGGAGCAGACGTATCTGAGGAATTTGAAATTGTTAATGGAATTCCACAAGGCAGTGTTATTAGTCCAGTTTTATTTAATGTTATGATCAATGATATTTTTATGAATCTAGATAGAAGGATTGGGTCAGCTCTGTATGCAGATGATGGGGCCATATGGGTAAGAGGACGAGATGCCATAAGGGTGAGAAGTAAAATCAAGGAAGCAATAGGAGAGGTAGAACAATGGTCGTATAATTGGGGATTTAAGCTTTCTACAAGTAAGTCTTGTCATATGATATTTACCAGGAAGAAAGGGATAGATAAACAGAAGCTACAGTTATATGGCCACAATATGGAAACAGTAGATCATTTTAAATATCTTGGTATTTGGTTAGATCAAAAGGGAACATGGAAAACACACATTGAAAAGGTGGAATCAAAATGCAAGAAAGTCATAAATTTAATGGGAGCGGTAGTGGGGAAAGATTGGGGAGCAAATAAACAATCATTAATGTATATTTATAGGGCTCTAATGAGGGCAACAATTGATTATGGATGTTATGTTTATGGAGCAACACCTAAAACCCATTTATTGAAGTTAGATAGAGTTAGTAATAAAGCATTGAGGATCTGTGCAGGTGTAATGAGATCAACACCAATTAAAGCAATACAGGTTGAGTTAGGAGAAGTGCCCTTAGACCTGAGAAGAGATAAAATCATGCTTACATACTGGAGTCGCTTAAGTGGATGTGGGTTTGAGAACCATGCTAAGAGCATTATTCAGGAATGTTGGGAGTATAGTTCTTTTAAAGGTAATGGTTTTGGATGGGTAATAAAGACTAAGTCAGAGGAATATAGAGTAAATAATATATGGTTTAACTCCCCTACACCTATCAGTAATATACCTATTTGGTTATTTCCAAGAACTGAGATAGACTTAAATATATTGGAATTAAAAAATGAATGGGAAGAGAGTAGGAAAGGACATTTGGCAAGTCAGTACATAAGGAACAAATATTACAGTTATTTAGATATGTATACAGACGGATCTAAAGATGAAGAGGACAAGGTAGGAATAGGAATATATATACCAACAAGGAATATAAGCATTGGGAAAAGATTACCCGATCAGGCATCAGTGTACACGGCAGAGATGATGGCGATTATTGTAGGACTGCAGTGGGTTGAGGAAGTAAAACCAGACAGAGTGGTGTGTTGTGTTGACTCTGTAGCAGCTCTTTATAGTATTCAAAATATGAAATCTAATAGAGAAGATCTAATGCTAGAAATTCAACAAAGTTTATTTAGATTACAGAGACTACGGATAGATGTGAGATTCTGCTGGGTACCTGCCCACACAGGTGTACAAGGGAATGAGGGAGCAGACAATATAGCAAAAAAATCAACTAAGATGAATAATGTCATAAATATACCTCTTGGAAAAGGAGAAGCTAAGGCGATAATTAAAAAAGAAATGTTAAAGAAATGGCAGGATAGGTGGGATGTGGATAAAAGTGGAAGGAAATATTACAGCTTGCAAAAATCTATTAATGCTCAGGGTGTGAATAGAAGTAACAGAAGAGAGGAGAGTGTTTTAACCAGGCTAAGGTTTGATCACACAGGGTTAAATAAAACACTGTTTTTAATGGGCAAAAGTCCATCAGATGAATGTTTGGAATGTAGGTCCAAGGAAGATGTAGAACATGTATTGCTATATTGTAATAAATATAGAGATGAGAGGATGAGGCTAAAACAAAAGATCAGTCAGACAGGAAGGAAGTGGAACCTTGAAGGTTTATTAGGCACAACAGGAGATGGGGTAAAGGATACACAGAAAGCAGTTATACAATATCTAAAAAATATAGGGATATACAATAGGATATAGAATTTTTATTTAGTGTTTTTTTTTTTTTTTTTTTGATATAAAGTAGTACCAATGGATATAGCTCATGTTACATACTCTGATACAGTAGGTGGCGGTATGCACCTTTAAAAGTCATGGTTGCAATCTGCCAAAAAATGAAAAGAAGAAGAAGAAGAACGTGATGAGAGGAGATCCGCGCGCTTCTGAAGTGCGGAAGTGAGCAACATGAAAACATTCTGGGTGCATGAGTGCAAAATGAATGGTAGTCTAGGGCTAGACGGCTAAATTTCCCTTTCACCAGATTGCATTTGAGAATTCTCATATCTGATTGTAGGTTTTGCAAGTTCAACATGGGTTATACGTCGAAAGTTGAATGAACGAGTACTTATGTCCTTTCGATTTCTTACAGGTTGAGTTGTTACCCATAACAAGCTAGCATTCTGCTAATGAATGTGAAAGTGTATGACGTCGTTGACATTTTAAAAGACTTTTTAAAGCAAATAATTGACTCTAAAAAAATCTAACACCCAGCAATGTGTAATTTCTTTGCATCTCCTTTCGAATACAACATTCAAATTACTAGGCAAAAATTCTATTTTTGAGGGGTATATCGCCATTCAACTCCATTCATTCTGCACTC
Source organism: Carassius auratus (assembly GCF_003368295.1). Taxonomy (NCBI): domain Eukaryota; kingdom Metazoa; phylum Chordata; class Actinopteri; order Cypriniformes; family Cyprinidae; genus Carassius; species Carassius auratus. Next base: position 5,952,583 of record NC_039249.1, on the reverse strand, counting down.
GTCCAGTGAGCGCCCTCATATGGAATCAGAGTGGAACTGCAACCAGTTCAGAAGCCGGAAGTGTAGTGAGAGTGAACATTCTCGCCATATTAGACAATTCTCTGGTGCTTTTTGCATCCTAATTTCCTTTCCTCCCTTCCTTTCCTCATGTCTTAGCTCCACCCCTTCAGGATGCGAGTGAATGACGCAAGGAAAAGACGTGAGGATGGAGGACTTGAATCAAGTGAAATGATTTATCCCCACTCCCTTCAGAGTTACTTCAAAGTGTCATCAGCTGTGATTAAAGGGGTCTGCCCTTATGTTGTTAAAGTTTGTTAATTAAGACATTCATAATAAATATTAATAAAGCAAGATGCCCTGTTTGAAATATTTGACATGCATGGTTTATTTGAAGTGAAAAGGTAAAATAAAAATTATTACAACAGATGTAAAGGGGGAGGAGAATTTATTTGTGTGTCAGGTTTTTCAATGAAAAACACTTCCGCAAAGGATACACCTGTGTATCCTCGCTCATAGCTCCTCAGGAAGCCTCCTCACTCCTCGATCCTCACCTCCTCACGGTGCAATTAGAGAATTGAGATGTCCTTCAAGATGGCTGAGCTTGATTGGTTTCCGGGTCGTTGGATGGAGGACTGAGCATTGAGGAAAGGATATTGAGAAGCACCCTCTGTCAAAACTCCAATAATAAGTGTAAATTAAAGTCACCATATCTCTGTAACAACACACACACGTAAACAAAACAAAAAATCTTATATCATTTTTTGTAGCTTCTTTTAGCCAGACACTTTATCTGCATCAGCTGTTTTTAAAAGATTTGATGAACAATATGTAAAAACCTTGGAAAATTCTAAATAAATAAGATGTTTAGTGAGAGATATAGGGAGAGATTTATTATTACATTGTGTTATTTTAGTGTTTCGTACTGTTAAAAACTAGCATTGCTGAGGGAATATAATATTTTTTTAAACTACGGCTAGAATCAAATCATAAGAATTTATTTCATGACTTTAAAAAGCAGATGATTTGTTAATATTGTAAAATTCAGTAAACTGAATTTTTTAATTTTTTTGTAGAATTGCAGCAAGACTTAAACATAGCTAAAGAAGTCATGTTTTCATGACATGAAGTCCTTTGATGATTGATTTAACCCACTGATAAAGTATAATGCATAACCCCTGACCTTTGTATGTTTTTGTTGTTCTTCCTTAAGTTTTTCCAGTGATAGATGTGTGTCTATATTACCCGATTTACTAATTCCTTGTTAATAGTGACTGTGCTGCATTTAGTAAATAGATTAATTTAAAAATAGCAAAGACATCTGTCACAAGTATGAAAAAAAACAGGCTTCGAGTATTGAATTCTGTCCAAAAATAACCAGAGAGAAAGAAAAAATACACTGAGTCTGGGAAAATATGCTTCATTGTCCTTTAATAAGGTCATCAAGCCACAAGGGAGCCATCTTGTTTTAATTCACACGAGGAACAGCGGAAATACAGCAAGCAAGGTTGTGTGCAAAATAAATACATATGGCAGGAGGAAAGAGGCAACATTAGGGGAACAAGTAAACTTCATTAGAACAAACAAATAAAATCATAATCATCATCATCATTATCATCACCAAGACAACCACCATGTTGCCACATCCTCAGCCTCATCTTTACTCTCAGTAACACAACTAATACACAATCTTCTTTCTTTTAAATACAGAATTCTATTTGAATTATTGCATTATATACGCACTTTAAAGAAAAATTCATTTTCTGTAATAGTATGTCATGTGACGTGTGAGTGTTTATTGTTTGTGTCTGCATGCATTTAGGGATTGTTTCTGTAGTGTGTAGCGCTCATCATAGTGTAACTGCGAAATTGAAGCTATTGGCCGAGAGCCGTCATAATCTACGTTGCATCTATGTTGCATCACACACCTATTTCCATTGGCCCACTTCAGAAAATCGTCAACATCGTTCAAACAAGAAACTAAGATCTTGAAATGTCACAGTTGCTCGACAGTATGCAATTCACAGGCAAGATTATTGAATTATTGAATGACCTGTGTTAGTTCGATGTCTGATGTCAAATACATAATGAACCTATATTATATTTGAAATAATTTAGATTTTCTTTACATTTCTACACCTTTCAACAATACAGGCCTAACTGTAATAGATGTCAGTGGCTTGATATGTACATATGGATTTGCACAAGCATTTAAGTATGAAACCAATTGCTTTTATTGACATCAAGAAAAATTCTGTATTTTTAACCTTGACTCGTGCATCTTAACGTTATTGTATCTTACAGTTGGCACTTATGGGTTTAAGTCCAGCTTGAAAATTAACTGTAATATTTTTTGGATAATTGGTTTAATCTCAGCATTATGGCACGGATGAGGGTGTTTTAGGTGTCAACCAGCAGGAAGAGTGACTTGGAGGAAAGTTTGGTGGAAATGTGCATTGGCTACAGCTAGGTTGAATGTTATATGAAAAGTGCTTGGTCTAAATGCATCTCTAGCTTGCTTTAATAGCTGGCAGGAATGTCACCACAAGTACTGAAATTAAAGTACAGCATAAAATTAAGATGCCTAGTGTGTAGAGTGACCACACGTTCTCGTTTTCCACCACATGTCCTGGTCAGGATTTCTACATTGCTTAAAATTCCCGGGTTTTGACTTTGTTTTTCTGTTGAAGCAGTCTCTTTAGTCTTCATACATTGTATCTATCTGAATTTGCATTGCTTTGGCCGTTCTGTTTAGATCCCAACTTCTCGTGGGCCATGATTGGTCGGACTGCATGCTGCATTCAGTCAAAATCAAAGCCAAAACCCGGAAATTTTTGGCAATTTGGAAATCCTGGCCAGCACATGTTCAGGACAAAGAGGACATATGTTCACTCCGCTAGTGACTCCCCACCCCTTTATATAAACTTTAATAGTTTGTGAATTAATCAGTTCCACTGTTTAACAACCAATCTTAGGCTTTGGGTCAGTTTTTCTTGGCTAATAAGATTACGCCCACCAATACAGCTCCAAGGGCAATGACTGCTCCTCCAATCAGGAAAGGCTTTAAACTTTCTAAGGCTTCACAGCTACTTCCTGCAGACTCCGCCTCCCCTTGTTGGTTGGTTGCTCCATCTTCCGCTGGATTCTCAGGCTCTGCAGGTTCAGCAGAGACGGGGTCTGGTTTTGGCGGTGGCACTGCCTCCTTCTTCTCTGCTTTTGAGGCAGATTTCGATGCTCCTTTGGCTTTTGCTTCCATGTGGGAATGGGATCAAGGGGTCGAGGAGTACGGCAGGTTTTCCTGGGGTTTCTTTTAGGAATATAAAGAAAAGGGAGAGATTGAGGTTTTAAATTTCTCTGTGTTCACAACTGTTCTAAGTTTGAATCAGTTTTTTTTTTTAAGGAAGTCTCTTTTGCCCAGCAAGGTTGCATTTATTTGATTAAAAATACAGTAAAAACAGTAAAATTGTAAAAATTAATACAGTTTAAAATAACTGTTTTCTGTTTTAATATATTTTAACATTTAATTTATCCCTGTGATGCAAAGCTGAATTCTCAGCATCATTACTCCAGTCTTTAGAGTTGTGTGATCCTTCAGAAATCATTCTGATTTATTGATCTGCTGCTCAAGAAACATTTATTACTATCAATGCTGAAAAGAGTTGTTCTGTTTAATATTTTGTGCACCGTGATTATTATATTAATAGAAATATAAAAAAGCAGTTATTTGTAACATTATAAAGGTATGTACTGTAACTTTTGGCCAATTATAAAGAAAGAAAGAAAAAAAACACTTACTGACCCTACATGTAAAAATATTAAAAGAATGTAAAAAAAAAATAACAAAAATGTAAAATAATAAAAAATAATAAAAAATTACAAAAGCATTCTTATACTTTTCTCATATTTATTTATTTGTTTGTTTATAGTTTTTGCTTGACAGCAGTGGACTGAACCTTAATATGAAAAACAGCTGCTAAAGCAAATTCTGTTTTTGCATTCCACAGAAAAATGCATATGAGTATGGACTGAAAAAAATATGTGAATATGTCACAAAAACAGAATTATATCACATGAATCACTTGAGTCTTTGACCTTGACGTAGCAATGACATTACTGTATATGCAGTGGCCTACTGACTGTCACGTGCTATATTTGCTTGTATTACACAGCCAAAGGGGCATCATCCATTAGTCGTGGCTACCTTAAAAAGCATGTATTTCTTTTGTGCATAGAAGCTCTTTTATTTAGGCTATGTGGGACAAAAGTGAAAATTAACTCTTAACATCAGTCATGTTCCTTACAGACCTTTTGCACCCACCAAACATGTTTCTGAAGCAATAAACATGAACTAATTCATCTGCAGCGTGCAGAAATATCCCTGTGAATCTGAATGAGTTATACATGACCAGTGGAGGGAAGGGGAGAACTGAACATTAAAATAAAATAAAATCCAACACACAAAAAAAGAAATGAAGTCATGCAGAGAATGGAAAGATGGACTTAAAATGGGTTAAAAGAGCATGTGATGGATGTGATTAATGTAGTGATGCAGTTATGATGCTGCACAGGCCACAGAAGCGCATCACATTCTCTTCCAGTTCTGATGAATGGATGGAAAGATGATGATGGATGGAACATACCTTCTTTATGTTGCCTCGAAATCCTTGCTCACCTTGTCTTCTTTTCAAAGAAGGATGAAGAGAAACCAGAAGATCTTCTCTGCACGAAGGCCTGAATCCGTCCTCAAGGAGAAACAGAATCAAAGGAAATGGAGTGATGGAGGACACAGCAGCTAGAGGAGGAGGAGGAGAAGAACTGGGCTGTACCACTCCATCCATGAGAACAGGGGGGCTCAGTGAAGCTAGGGTGTGTGTGCTTTTGTTTGGCTCGAACTGGTGTAATGGATGTTGCATTGAAGTTTTATGTAATTTTACTTGATTGATGTCGTAGCTGCTATAGTTCGCAGCAAACGAAGACAGTTTCTATCATGGGCAAGTGCATTTTGGAGGAGTGCCTGAGCAGGTTTTACCCGAGCAGAAAGGTTTTGCAACCTCACTTCCATTGTTATGTCAGTCAAGAAGTGTTACATCAAATTCCTACATACCAATCATACAAAGACTGATTGGTATGAACATATTTATTTAATTGAAGAGTCAGATCATGCCCTTAAATTAACATGACTCTGTACGTCTATCTATCTGTCTGTCTGTGTGTGTGTGTGTGTGTGTGTGTGTCTGTTTATCTATCTGTCTGTCTGTCTGTGTCTATCTATCTAGATCTAAATCTAAATACTGTATATAAATTATGTATCTAACCATATAAGCAGCAAGGAGTGCCAATTGTGTTTATATTTATATATATATATGTAGAGCCTCCTTTTGCAGCCAATACATAATCAATTAATCATCGGAATAATAGATACAAGTCCTGCATATAGTGGCCAGAGGGATTTTTAGCAATCCCTCTTGAGGAACAGTGGCCAGGTCACTGGATGATGCTGGTGGAAGGAAACATTTCCAGACTCGCTCTTCCAAAAAAACTCAAACTGGCTCAATAATATTTAAAACTGGTGACTGTGCAGGGCATAGGAGATGTTCAACTTCACTTTCATGTTCATCAAACCACTCTGTCACCAGTCTTGCTGTTTGTATTGGTGCATTATCATCCTGACACAAGGCACCACCTTCAGGGTACAATACAACCACTGGGTGCACATGGTCCTCCAGAATGGTTCAATAGTCCTTGGCATGGATGTGCCCATCTAGCACAAGTATTGGGCCTATGATGTAAGCAAGATGTGCACCAATAATTTGTCACCTTTTGAACTCTGATATGTCTCTCTTTATGTTGTGCGCATAGCAATATTTTATGTACAGTTCTGCTATTGCTCTGCTAATTCAACCTTCACACTCTGGTCTTTCTGGTGGAACATGAAATCATTGAATATTGACCACCAGGATGTGCAAATATAGCCAAGAAACCACCAACACTATTTTATATATACAGTACACAGGGGTGTATCTGGGTGTTATATTAGACAGCAACTTCTCTTTTGAATACCATATTTCCCATGTTACAAAAACCGCATTCTTCCATCTTAGAAACATTCCCAAGCTACGAAACATGTTATCTGTTACTGATGCAGAAAAGCTAGTTCATGCATTCATGACCTCTAGACTGGTCTATTTTAGTGCTTTGCAAGGGGGTTGTCCTGCATCTTCAATAAACATGGTACAGGTAGTCCAAAATGCAGCAGCTAGAATCCTTACCAGGTCAAGAAAATATGATTGTATTACCCCAATATTACAGTCTCTGCACTGGCTACCTATTATGTTCCGTATCATTTACAAATTATTATTACTTACCTATAAGGCCCTAAATGGTTTAGCTCCTGCGTACCCAACTAGCATTATGCCACGCTACAATCCATCATGCTCCCTAAGGTCACAAAATGGATAGCAAAATCCACTAAAGGAGGTAGAACTTTTTCGCATCTGATCAGATGCACATTATTATTCTTTAGCTTGGGTTAAACAAATTCATTTGACTTGGTTAGAACAGCAGCTATGCTAATTATGTCTACATTTGTTTCTCTGTTTTGCCACAGGTAGAATTTACACAAGCTCCAGTCTGGATCCAGAACACCTGAGAAGAGATGATGCTGAACCCTCAGAGAACCTCAGATGATGCTAACCCTGAAACAGCATACAGAACTAACAAATATTGCTACATTATGTGTGTGTGTGTGTGTGTGTGTGCGCATAGGCCTATCTATTGTCTGTCTACCTATACTATGCTATGAAGTAATTTATAAATGTATGTATTGATTAATTAATTCTCATGCATTGGCACTCCCTGCTGCTTACAAAGGCTTAAGAAATTCAGGAAATGACGTCGATCCACGCCCAGCATACTAATTCGGAGGAGTCTCCTCTGTATTCACTAAGACCGCCCCAGCAGTGTGCCAGTGGTTCCTAAGCAGCGGAATAGCGCAGCGTCGTACGTCAATAGCGCAGCGCCTCTTACGGCAAGCCAACGGATGACGTGAGCTACGCCAGGAGCGCACGCGGGAAACGGGATGCGGGTTCAGGATGCGCAACTGGAATGGAGAATCGCAACGACGTTGCTTCAAATGAAAAAAGATCGGTAGCGAAGATATACAGCAATCAATCTGACCGGGACCTGCTGCGGAGGACAGTGCGGGATCTGGATTTAGCGCACGATTTTAATTCATGGAGAAGGACTGTCAAGGAATTAATGATTAATCCATGCGTGCGTGAATATTTCTGCGGTTTGAGGGGAATACGGAGCGGCTTCTGACGCGACGCGCGTTTGGAAAGGCGTGAAAATATCGGTGACGTTACGGAGGAATGTCAGTGAAACTGAAGCGAGCGATATGAAATGAATAAAAAAGCCGTTTCTGGACAGCCGCAATTGCACACATCCTCACTCCTTCCTGTGTTTGTGTGAATGCAAACGGGACGCGGCATTGACGGGACTGTTGCTGTTCTGAGACCTGTGGCTGACTCGGAACCGTGATCTGGGTCGGTTCTGCGGTTCGGTGTGTGTGTGTTTGCGGAGGATGGGAGATTTAAGCGAGTCCATGCAGAAGAAGGTCTCGGGAAGACGCGCTCATACTACAGGTGAGTCTCTACTGACGACCCATATGAACATTTACCATGGTAACCGCAGCTTCCGCCAGAAAAGCCTAGCTACTTTTGCCCTAACGAAAAAAAAACCTGAAATGTTTTCGTTTGAATGTGGTACATTTACTGCGATTCTTTGAAGCAGCTCGGAGTACTTTCAGTGCTATGGTACTGTCAGCTGTCTGTCAACACAATAACTAGCCTAGTTATCACATAATCCCGTTAATATTGTTATCGCACTAACGAAAATGACCATGTTTTGGGGCAAATACCATGGTTATCGCATTAACGATAACCTTACCATGTTTTGGGCATTCATCTCGGTATCACCGTGGTATTATTTGAATAACATTTATCTTATAGCATGGTATGCGAATATGGTGATCATTCTGTGCAATGTTATATTACTCAAAAATGTACTGTGTTTTAACAGTTGATGCTATAGTACTGTCACAGTACTTTTAGAGTATCGTGGTATTACCATGTTTTATATTTATATGTATACATGTAGTGTACAGTGGTACTAACATGGTGTTCTGGAAGTACAATAGATTCTTGCATGAGCTTTCTACATTTAAGTCGTTTTAAGGTCATACCTTCACAGCCTGCATGAATAACCGTGCATTTGTGAAGGAATAGTTTTGTAATACTGCAGGCATGTGAGCACACCCAGCATTTCTGGTACATGCCCAATTGATTACATTATAATGGGGTGAGTTAAGAAAATGTTACTTCATTTCATTGCCGGTGAGGATGTCTGTCTTATGACTCTTGCTTAGGATGATCTGAGCTTTTTGCCAGCAGTATTGTGGATCTTCATGTCTACTGCACACACAATTAGTGTGAAAAGGAAAGTGAAGTTCTGAACCAGAGGCTTTTAATTCTTAATGGAGAGGTTGTTTCTTCGAGGCTGGATGAAGCCCATCAGTGGTTTGAAGGGGCCAGCAAATGCATGTTTGCTGTCAGAGGAAATTGCTGTTAATTACTGAGTGCAGCTTTTTGTATATGGACAAAGAGCATGTTTTAGTATCATTCTGTTTATGTGTTGTTTTTTCTGATTTAACCCTTGAGCCATATTTTAACAGATTATCAACCGATTATGGGATTTTCAGTGGTTCATATCCATAATGAGCAAAGTGGCTGATGACTGATAATATGGGGAAATAAGTTGCACAGAAAACTGCTTCTAAAATGAAAGCAGAAAATCAGCACTGTCTGTCGATGACAACTGTTGAATCTAGGCATAATGATTGCTTACATTAATCAGAACAAATGCAGATATGGCCAAATATCAGATGATTAATCTGCCTGGGCAAAATATAGTTTTTTTTATTTATCACTAATGCCTGCAAAAGTGCCTTAAAAGTCAACAGGCTATTAAATTTGTCCTTCCATTTTTAATACATATATTATTTTACAGAAACTTCACGCATGGCTAAATTCTTGTATGAAATGCCCACTTTTTTTCAATCCAATTTATTTCAGATGGATGAAATCATATCACACCATACTGTTTTTATTAAAAATTAAAATTCAAGCATTTAGCAGACGCTTTTATCCAAAGCGACTTACAATGCATTCAAGCTATCAATTTTTACATATCATGTGTTCCCGGGGAATCAAACCCCCAACCTTGCGCTTGCTTGCTAACGCAATGCTCTACCAATTGAGCTACAGGAACACTATTTTATGGTTTGGTTTCCCTTGGAAATATCATGCCTTTCTTGTGAAAAGTGAAGGTCCAACTTGTTCTGCAAGACCTTCTCTTTTATATAAAACATGCATATCTTATTTGACTGCAATGCTTTTAATGCCAGCAATATTTTATTTAGTAAGATCTCATAAGGACTTGTTTAATTAAATCTTTCAGAAAATGTTTATATATATAAATATATATATGTATGTAGTATGTGTGTGTGTATATATCATAATTATTATTATTTTTTAATATATTGTATTTTTCTATTTAATTTTATTCTGATTTACAGTATTTAATTTTTACAACTCAGCCGGAAGAAAATGGACAACACAGTTTTTGCTATGAAAATAGCCTCAGACATACTGCTGACATGGCTTTAAAATATCTACTATTTCAATATAATCAAATGAAAGTTTAAGACAGCCATGTTTCCTCACAAGGCTTATTAATCCAAATGCAAATATCAAATATCAAATATGCAATTGTGCCTCCTGAATAAATGGTTATGCAACATCTGTGAGACAATACAATATATTACATTTTATATAGAGAAAAACATCAAAATATTTTGGAATTATCGGAAGTAATGGAGTTTCGCAGTTTTCACTTTTAAGAGATGCTTCTGAAGGTTTACCAGTTTTCATAATTTGATATATGTGATGAATGTATTAAATCACAAAATAATTTAACCATCGTGCAGCCCTACTTCTCCACCATCCCCCATGAAGAACAAGCAAAACAACTCTATTATTATTCAGTCAAAGGCTGAGTTCTACATGGGGTCTTGAAATTGCCTGGAGGCTTCATTTGTTCTTCTGAAGCAGGCTTACCTTCCATGTTGGACTGTATTGAACACACTTGTGATTAACTAGTCAATCAAAGGATGTCCTTTGTAGGATAATACAGTTTATAAAGAGTAACTGTTATTTTGCCCTCAGTTTTTTCAGTCTTTGCTCACTGTGATGCAATGGATATACTTGGAAAATGATTGCAAGATTGTAGTGCACTTCCTCTGGTGCGTCCTGTACAGTCTTTGCAGAAATTCTAAAAACTATAAACAAAATGTTAATTAAATATTATGTATCTTAATACATTAATTATAAATTTTACCGCTATTATACCTAAAACTTAATTGAAATGTACTAAAAAGAAAATAAAAATAATTTCCAACTATTTAATAAAACTTTTTATTTTTATTTTTTTTTACAGCAGATGGAAGTAAAAAAGAATTGCTAGTTTTGTAATTACTGCCATTGGGCCTCATTAATGAAACCCAAACGGAATGAAATAATATAAATGAGAATGGTTTATGAACCATTCAGTTGGCTCATGATTCATGAATGAGATCCAGTGTCCGTGTTTGATCTTTAGTTTAGCAGTTCACCACCTTTTCATGTTTGCAGATCTGTGTTGTGATAAAACATTGATGGCGTGGAATTTGTCGTGTGTATATGATATCCAGTCTCTGTAATATGATGCAGGCGAATGTTCTCTAAAAATACAGCTCTCTGCAAGAACAACAAGGATATTGTCCCCTCAACATCCTGCAGTCTGTCACCAAAAAAAAGAAAGAAAGAACATCAAGAGATTGCATGTGGCCTAGAGACATATAGCCAGATTGTTTAAAATTGTATTAGCTTCTGTAATATATTATTGAGCAATGCATAGATCTTCAGGGCTGAGATAATTTTTTATTACAACTCTTTCTTTGTCTTTTATTGGGCGGTGAAAAAAAATGCAGAACCATGCAAAAGTTAGTCTCTGTGAAGTTTTATTAACATAACTGATTGCATCCATCCTACAGTATATTTCAAGTATCTAGATTGCTTTTAGTGTTTGACCAGAATAGTGTGGGTCATTGTCATCTGTCCTCATTTCAACAGATTGAATTTAACAGTCTGTTTCAGCACATTGTTCGTCTCACAGCGTGAACCTGTTCTGGCAAATCTGGGTTTGATTTTAAAATAATTGACTCTGGGAGTTAATCATCACCTCACATTGATTATAATGGACCCGGATTATTCAGGATTCCCAGCAGTGCCGGCTTTTCCATCTCCGGTCAGGCTTTTCAGTCAATGTCTTGAGTTGTAAAGTGATTCATGTATGAATCAGTCTGTTGATTGATTTTTTCTTTGGTGTTATCATCATGCATGAGTGAAAGTGCATTTATGATCGATAAAGCTTCTAAGCATAGTTGCAAGTAGTTTATGTAGATCAAGAGACCATGCATTCTCTCTATGCTGTTTTGTAATTGTTTGTACCTTTTTTTTTGTTAACTCTTTTGTGGCATTATGTCCAAAAATATACCCAGAAGCAATGAACTGGTTGATAATGGCCATGCAGATTAAATATTTTGTACAGTTTTACTGTCGCATTTTATTTTGTTTCAGCAATTTTGTGTGCATTATATTTGCTGTCATTAATTGTTTTGATGTCGTTTATTATTAATATGCATAAAAAATCTTCTTGTTAGCAGCTGCAGGTTTGATTATAGTCAGCATTGGAGATGGACAACACTAATACCAGAAAAAAAATAGTAAAATATTTTCTCAACACTTCAGGCTGCTTTCATTTATGACTCATTTTGATGAGGTGTTATGGATGTACAATCTCATAATACAAGCATTAGCATATCATTCATATTAATAAGGCCACTGAGTGAGGCTGGATGTACTTCTACAAGCATTTCACAAGCTATTATTTTGCTATAATTCAATGACAGTTTGATGTTTTCAAGTGTGGCTCAAGCACTTTTTGGGGGCTTTGTAAGTGGGCGTCATGATATCCCACCGATGCTTAACTGAGGCTTTTTCAGGATTGCATGACATTAAAGTCATCCGAAACCTCATCTTACAACAGGATGGTTGTTTGGAACACTTGTCATAAACAAGCAGGTCATGGGATTTTCTATCCTCAAGTGCAGTTAAACCACAGAAACAGTCGATTATTTGATGGAGACATTTTCATAGTCACGGGGCAGGTATTTATTGAGAAGGCGTGGTAGTCTGAGGGTACAGTAATTGACAGGTCACAGTTGCTAATTTGCACACGCAGTAGAGCACAGGAGTGACTGCCCACTTTTTGTGGCTTTGCTTCTGGAAATATATTTCTTGTGTATTTTCTCCATAGGAATTTCTAACCAAAGCAGCTAGCTCAGAGATAAATCATAGCCTTACAGCCTATTTTAATTTGATGCAAAAGTATTGTGCAAATATTCAAGCTTGATCATGTTTGAAAATCAGGAAAAAAAAGACAAATGCACAAGCCCAACACACGAGGAAGGTACAGGATGTGCTCTTAGATAATCATCTCATGAAGCGATGTGTGAATGATGCAAACAAAATGTACCATCCTATGCTACACTACACTACAGTACACTACCATACACTAAACTACACTGCAGCACAGTATACTATACTATACTATACTATACTATACTATACTATACTATACTATACTTTTACTTCGATCTAAGCAATGTCAATGTTTTTAATAAGCATAAAAAATCAATAGCTATATTATATTTTTGCTGTTAAAAAATAAAAGATTTATATTTAATAAAAGTGAAAGTGACTTTATAATGTGTGTGTTTGTGTATGTATATGTATATGTGTGTATATATATACATATATATATATATATATATATACAGTGTATATATATAGGGTCTCTCTTCAGTGTTGTAGACTTATTTTTTTTAATGACATTGCAATATCACACTTTTTTATAATTTGCATATTTATTAACAGTTTGCTATATACTATATTTGTTATTTTCATACAGAAAGAATGTATACCTCTTATATCATTGCTTACTAATCATTGTAGTTTTTTCTGGAAAAGATTATTCATTTTATTGTTAAAATTCACTAGATTTTTATCATGCCACCAAATTAATTTGCTGCGCACACCAAATTGAGATGATGGGCTGTGTCCCAAGTTGAAGTATTTTAAACTTGATGTGACACGCTTATGTCAGGACATGCTGAAAAACAACCAAAGACGTCTATCTTCTCTATGTGTACATTTACCAATGATTGCAAAATAGCACAGGCAGAATGCAAGAACGTGTCCCATGTGAGTGTACAAAGGCAAATATTCAGTCCTACTATGAGTTCAGTGTTGATAGAAGGAGTCAGCATGAAAGCAACCAGCTGACTGTATCCTGCTCTGCTCTGTCTTTCTCATTCTCCTTGCCACATACTCCACACTTTTTCCTCCGTCATGGCCTATTTATTTTCAACACGCTGCGTTCCACCCCCTACTCGTTGCCAATACACAATCCCTATTTTCCATTATGAAGTCAACACTATTTGTTGGGTTTTAGGGCCAGTTGCTGAATGTTGCCATCTTTACAAACTTTTACCTTCAAACCATCCAAAAAGGGTTTTTTTTGTTGTTGTTTTTTTCACCCAGTGTATCAATTATTGACCAGATTCGACCATGTCTGTTTTTTTCCTCACCTTCTTCTCGGTTCTGATGATGTTTTGCATTCACTCTTTCCACATTAAGTTACAGTTAGTCATAAACATAATGATTTTTCCCTCATAACTTTTGGCTTTAGTAACAGCACATTTTCCAGACTAGGGACATTTTCAGAGACATTTTCCATCACTTCATGCAGAATGCTTCATCAAATATTTTTTTTAAATAAATTAAGAAAAACTTTAAATAAATATAACATTTAGTTTGAGCCTACATGTTTTTATTAGGCCTAAAAAAGTTTACATTTAAGATGAATATATTTTGAGCTTGATTTGATTATCAGTCAACCCAACCTGCAGTTTTTTTTTTTTCAAAGAAAATCAGACCATTTTAAATAGTTAAATAAAATAGCTAATTATCGGGGATTGGGATGGTTTAGATGACAAAACAAAATAATTGTTATTGGCCGTAAAAATCCTGATTGGTGCATTCCTACATTTTTTGTAATGAACAAAAATGTTACCCTGGACCACAAAAACCTTTGAGATTTATATATCTTAGCTAATAAGCTTTCCATTGATGTATAGTTTATTTGGATTTGACAGTATTTGACCGTATTTGAATATCTGCAATCTGAAGGTGCAAAGAAATCTAAATACTGAGAAAATTGCCTTTGAAGTTGATCAAATAAATTCTTAGCAATGCATATTACTAAACACAAATTATGGTTTGATATATTTATGGTAGGAAATTTACAAAATATCTTCATGGAAAATGATTTTTACTAGTGGTCAACCGATATATTGCCAAGGCAGATATATCGGCCGATATTTGAAAATGCCAAATAAGTTTTTCTGCTTGGCCGATGTGTTTGAGGCGGGACTTTTATTTTGACAGCGCGCTGAGAAAGGCAGTGCATGAGCGCACACAGCTCACATTCTCCGTCTTGTTTGCAATTGTAATTAACAGTTCTGTCTAATATGGATAGAAGTCTGTCTAATAATCAGATAGAACGCTTAAACAAAGGAATTAATAGATACAAAAAGTATTGCTTTTATATTATTATTAATAGAAAGGCAAACATAATAATTTTTCATTTGCCGTCAGCATTAAGCAAATACGCACTTATATAATTTAAACAAATATTTGAATGACTAATGAACATTTAATTTCACAAACCTTGCAAACTTGGTCGAATCCAGCTATGAGATCTTTTGAAGTGTGTATGTGTATCCAGCATGTTTGCGTGTTCTCTGTGTGATGGTCGGCCCGTGTGTCAAGTCACCTTAATTTATATAGCGCTTTAAACAAAATACATTGCGTCAAAGCAAATGAACAACATTCATTAGGAAAACAGTGTGTCAGTAATGCAAAATGACAGTTAAAGGCAGTTCATCATTGAATTCAGTGGTCATCTCTGTTCAGTTTAAATAGTGTCTGTGCATTTATTTGCAATCAAGTCAACGATATCGCTGTAGATGAAGTGACCCCAACTAAGCAAGCCAGAGGCGACAGCGGAAAAGGAACCGAAACTCCATCTGTGACAGAATGGAGAAAAAACCTTGGTAGAAACCAGCTCCATTGGGGGGCCAGTTCTCCTCTGACCTGATGAAACCAGCAGTTCAATTCCAGGCTGCAGCAAAGTCAGAATTGTGCAGAAGAATCATCTGTTTCTTGTGGTCTTGTCCTGGTGGTCCTCTGCGACAAGGTCTTTACAGGGGATCTGTATCTGGGGCTCTTGTTGTCCTGGTCTCCGCTGTCTTTCAGGGCTGTAGAGGTCCTTTCTAAGTGCTGATCCACCATCTGGTCTGGATACGTATTGGATCTGGTGGCTACGGTGACCTCGGAATAAGAATGTCATATTCACTGTGTGCTGTATGTAAAATGAGTTTTACCTTGGCTTTATTTAAAAAGTATGATTCCCAATTTTCCCAGAATACTGAGTGTCCTGTTGGTTACGGTGTTTACTTACTTTTTAATTATATTTTTATTAAATATTTATTTATTTGTGAAAATACTTAAAATGCTTATTTTTTTAAATCAATTGTCAAATGATTTCAAATTTCTTAATTATTAATAAAAAAAATACATAAAATAAAATGTATATATCGGTATATCAAAAACCTGTCAAAAAAACGATGTCGGTTGACCACTAATCTTTACTTAATATCCTATAGATTTTTGGCGTAAAAGAAAATTCGATAATTTTGACCCATACAATGTTTTTTAGTTATTGCAAAAAATATACCACAGTGACTTAAGACTGGTTTTGTGGTCCAGGGTCACAAATGATTCTCATAGTCAATTTGTTCAATTTGTCAAGAGCTGTCAGGAGCTCTTGTAAGTGTTTTCTGCAGTATATTTTGATGCTTGATTTTTACCTAAAAAAAAACAAAAGTTCAAGTTCAAGTTTAGTTCAAGAGAAACTACTAGTTATAACACAAAATAAATGTCTTATTTAATGTATGTTTGCATGACAGTCTTCATTGATTCATTGAGCCTTCAACAAATTGGAGAAACAATTGGCAATTTTGAATAATTTCAATTTAATTTAAGTGTTAATTATAAAATTAAAAAAAGCAATTGAATATTTATTAGTTTGTTTTCAATAAAATGTAATAGTTTGTAATGTCACGTATCACGTAATGCACCAAAAGGGCTTCCTGTATATAGTTTAAACCATGTTTTTTTCCGCTTAAAAATGTACGTCTACTTGACCCGAAATATTAAATATTCTCAGTAAATCGAATCAAATGCATCTGCATTGGAATCAAATTGAACTATAAAATCAATTTGCGCAGCCCTATAAAAATCTGAGCTTTAACATGAAAGTTGAAAAGTTCTTAGTTAATATCAACCAGATTTATAATATCAAATGGGTTTATCCCTACTTGACTCATTTTCCGTCTCTTTAATTTCTCCAGTGAAATGTCCTTGTTGTGTTTTCACCATCTCTGTGTAGCTGCAGCCCTCTTTCTCTGTCTTTTCTCCTTTTCATCTCGCCCATCCATACTCTGAGCTTGGCTTCAACCACTCTCGTCCTTTTTTTAGATTGAGGACCATGTGCTACACACACCCACTCTCCCCTGCCTCTCCTCTCCTCTCATCTCCTCTCATCTCTTGCTCCAGATTCTTCCTTCTCTCTCTCTCTTCCTCCTTCACTTACCCTTGCTCTCGCTTGCCTTCTGTCTTATTTCTCCTAATTTTCATGCAAGTCCTCCTTTTCCCTGCATCCTCATCATGTTTCACTTTCACTGCCGCCCACTCGGCTCTTTCAACATCTTCCAGCTCCACCTGCAGTGTGTGTGTGTTTGTGTTTGTGGATTTATGTCTGCTTCAAATGAGTGTGTATGCCTAGTGTGAACATGCTGTCTTTTAAGGAATGTTTAAAATCAAAGACGAAATGTGAACATGTTGGCATGATTTCTGCACTGATTTTGGGATGAAATCTTAAAAATGGATTTGAAATGGTAAAATTGTACAAGTTTGGCTTTGGATAAGAAAGTTCTGCAAATCCTAAAAGACTTTGCACACTCTTTTGTCATTAATAGGCACTATAACACTAAGGCACTCTCATTTAATAAAGTCTTTATTGTCTGTATCTATTTGAGAGTTAATGATAAAATACATTTCCCTTAGAGATCCCCTCAAAATGTCATGACAAACATAATGTATTGTATTTTATGGTGGCACTGGAAATAATATCAGGAATTGGACCATTTTTTATGTAGACTAACAAAACTATGCTTAGTAACTTAGATTTGTTAGTCTCTGGCATTGAAGAGAGGGAAATTTCATATTTTAGAAAGCATGTAATCAGACCAAAAGAATAAAGAGATGATGTCATCAGTATTTTATTTTTGTAAATTTTTCTGAAATGCATAATTACTGCTTACCAATGCTGCATTTATTTATTCAGAAATACAGTAAAAAACTGTAAAATTGTGAAATATTAGTACAATTTAAATGAAATGTTTTCTATTTAATATATTTTAAAATGTAGCCTAATGTTTTCTGTGATGCAATGCTGAATTTTGATCATCATTACTCCAGTCTTCAGTGTCACATGATCATCAGAAATCATCGTAATATGCAGATTTGCTGCTAAAGAAACATTTCTGGTTATCATCAATGTTGTAAAACAGTTATGCTGCTTTATATTTTTGTGAGATCTTTGTATTAATTTTTTTTACATTGCATACATTTATTTAAATATATAGCACATAATTCACAGTAATTATAACAACGCATAATATTTGTAAATGTAAATGAATGTAATTAAAGCAAATTTATTTTGGATATGTAGGGAAAAAAATCATTTGATTCATTTTAGTTTTTATTTATTAAAGAAATAGTTCTAGACTTTCATGACAGAGTAAAAGATTTGTCTTTCCTCATGGCTTTTTGACCTTCCTGAGAATGTGAGCAGGATGTTTATATGATGAGAATGAATGCCGTTTTGTATTTACTTTAAGAGTTTTTGGTTTCCAGAAGGGCTTCATATTAGTGTTTTGTTTTAGGGATGAGTCTTCGTAGATAGATGGATGGTAGGAAAGAGAGAAACCGAGAGAAGCAGGTGTGAAAGAAATGGGAAGATTGAGAAATTATGAACTGCTAACAGTGTGATAGACTGTGTGTGTTATTATACAGCTGCAGTGAAACCATTTACAAGCTGTCACTTTATCAAGCAGGTCTGTTGGGCAGGAGAATGATTAACTAGTACTGCTAGTTTAAAGGTAAAGTGTCTTTTTTGGTGTGAAAATACTTCTTTTAAATTTAAATTTTTAGAGACAACTACAAGTCGAATCATTTCTTTGTTTGTTTATAGGGATTGACATGTCAACTTCTGGCTCGACCAATGGCGCAAGTTTTGGGTGGGACTATTTGTTTAAACAAGCAGTGACAAAACTCATTGGTAAACCTGTTTAAAAGCAATCATCAGTGTAACGATTGGTTTTGGTTTGGGATTTGAAAAAACTTGGGTGTTAAAACCAATAAACCATGGAAGAACGAAGTAAATGTTGATTTCATGTGGACTTGAACCTTTGCTCCACACCACCCACTAAAAAGCACAAATGTTTTGGGGAAGTGCTTTGCCAGGGCATTTCCCTTTACCCCGATCCACAAAAAGACCAACCAAACATATGGCCATCACATCCTGTGTTTTCATACATGAGCCATGTAGTTTTGTCCCCACAACACAGAACATTATCCGTGTTCACTAAGTGTACCTGTTGATCAATGAAATGGTTTGATAGAGATTTGGGTTGTAAATGGTGCGATTTTGCCACACAATGAAATTTTGCTGGGTCATAGCTTTACAGTGTCTGGACTGAAAGCGGTATCCATGGAAACCATCAGAAATCCTCCTTCACAATCGCAAGACTCTCTCTCTCTCTCTCGCTGTTTGTTTTTGTCTTGTAGCTACTGGTGAATGCTGAGGCATGCATTAATACTGTTGCTCAAACTTAAGCTCAGCTATTTGAACAAAACATTCTTTTCCTTGGCCCATTTACCAACCATCCTAAACACCGTAACATCTGAACTGCAACACCCTGAAAACCACCCTAAACACCCTAACAACTGCAGTGCAAAACCACCACCCTGAACATCTTAATAACTGCAGTACAACACCCTAACAACATTTAACACCCTAACAACTGCAGTGAAACACCCGAACAACCATCCTGAACACCCTAACAAGTGCTTAGCAATGCCATTTCTTCCACAGCATTTCAACGATATAGCAACATCATGGCAACATCCTAAACAACCTAGCAACTGCATGGCAATGCGCTTGACAGCAAGAACAACCTAACAACCACACAAAAATGCCCTGGCACCCACCATAGACATCCTAGCAACCATATAACATTGCCCTGGCAACCACCCAGAACTGCCTAATTTCATCATAGCAACGCCCCACTATAGCACTAATGCACTGGCCACCCAAAACATCTTATCAACAGTATAGCAATGCCCTAGTAACCACCTAAACACTCTAGCAACTGTATATCAATGCACTACCCACCCAGAACACCCTAGCAACTACATAGCAATGCCCTAGTAACCACCTAAAAATGCTAGTAACTGTATAGCAATGCACTGGCCACCCAAAACGTATAGCAATGTCCTAGTAACCACCTAAACATTCTAGTAACTGTGTAGCAATGCACTGGCCACCCAAAACGCCCTAACAACTGCATTGCAACTCCATAGTAACCACCTAAACACTCTAGCAACTGTATGTCAATTCACTGGCCACCCATAACACCCTACCAACTGGATAACAAAGCCTCAGTAACCACCTATACACTCTGGCAACTGTATAGCTATGTATAACTTCATCACAATGTCCTGGCAACCACCTAAACACACTCACAAAAACTAGTAGGCAAGTTGTATGCTTTAGGCTAGCATGAGTAAACTCTGTCACGTTACACTTAACAAATATTGATTTCTTTCCTGTTGTCATTCTCATGAGTTGCTTCCTCTTTGCCTTTCTTTTCCTCTTTCATAATTTCCCTCAGTCCTCTCTCTCTAGTGTCTTATTCCAATCAGACCAGGTTCAGTTTCAGTCTCTGATGCACAATTATAAAGCTGATTTAAAAAATAGATCACCCTAAAATGAACTGATATTTGAAGGGTGTTTTTGTCATGAAATGAGGGCGATTAAATTGCAGACATATTTGTGTATATATATAATAATTTTTTTTTTTGGTGAACTATTTCTTTAAAATCACAGATCACAGCAATAATGGTTGTCCTAAGCTGTGTTTTGATGTGTGAAAAGCCGTTGTTGTTTTGTTTCTAATGTAAATTGAGAAGGGTTTTTTTTTTCTGCAAAAGCATTTCCATGCTTTTAGTGTGTACATGTGTTCGGTCTTCTTCTCGTTTGGCCTTGTGTTACTCTCGTCTTTTACTGCAGAATTGAAGAAGTGGTGAATGAGAAGTCTTACTGTGTGTGTTTGTGAGTCATGTGTGTCAGGCAGTCCACAACTGGGGTGTGTTTATGTGTGTTTCAGGGCAGTGATGCCGGGCATGGTACTGTTTCGGCGACGCTGGTCAGTCGGCAGTGATGACCTGGTGTTACCGGCTTTCTTCCTGTTCCTACTACACTGCATATGGTGAGTCAGTATGTTTTTGTCTTTACAGTTTGTTCTTTTACATTTCATGCATGAATTAAGCAATCAAACCAGTAAAGAATAAGCTCTTAGAGCAAGCACTGTGACTTCAATAGAAGTCTTAAGGGCTTAATTTAGACATTCTGTCTTGTGATATAATAGCAGTTCCCAACCATTTGAATGAGTTGCACAATGATGCAAGTTATTTATTTGAAGTACACAAATATTTAAAACAATGTTTACCTTTAAAATATAGTATATTTTAGTAAGTTATTTATATGTAAAATATTTGTTATTAAAGGGTTAGTTCACCTAAAAATGAAAATTCTGTCATTAATGACTCACTCTCATGTCGTTCCAAACCTGTAAGACCTCCATTTATCTTCGGAACACAGTTTAAGATATTTTAGATTTAGTCCGAGAGCTCTCAGTCCCTCCATTGAAACTGTGTATGGTCTACTGTCCATGTCCAGAAAGGTAAGAAAAACATCTTCAAAGTAGTCCATGTGACATAAGAGGGTCAGTTAGAATTTTTTGAAGCATCGAAAATACATTTTGGTCCAAAAATAGCAAAAACTACGACTTTATTCAGCATTGTCTTCTCTTCCTTCTCTGTTGTAAGACAGTTCAAAACAAAGCAATTTGTCATATCCGGTTCGCAAACAAATCATTCGATTGTAACTTTTGAACCAGTTCACCAAATCGAACTGAATCGTTTTAAACGGTTCGTGTCTCCAATACGCATTAATCCACAAATGACTTAAGCTGTTCACTTGTTTAATGTGGCTGACACTCCCTCTGAGTTAAAACAAACCAATATCCCGGAGTAATTAATTTACTCAAACAGTACACTGACTGAACTGCTGTAAAGAGAGAACTGATGATGAACACCGAGCCGAGCCAGATAATGACTCGTTCACGAGTCAAACCGGTTGCATCAGTTTTCGGATCACCAGTAGTCCTTTCTGACAGTTCGATTCAATTAACCGGTTGAAGAAAACGGTTCACCGGTTCTTTTGCGCTCAACATAATGGCGTCATTGGCGATGACTGCAAGCCTTCGGTTTACCTGGGCTCATAACATTAGCACAGAATCAGTTCAGAATCAATCACCAAAAGAATCAGTTCAGTTCAGACGCTCTGTGTGTCGGTTTGCTTCACGCTGAATCACACATGCGCAGCATCATCAGCTCCTCGGTTCACGAATCTGACACGTCTGACAGAAACGGTTCTTGACTCGTGAACGAGTCATTATCTGGCTCGGCTCGGTGTTCATCTTCAGTTCTCTCTTCACAGCAGTTCAGTCAGTGTACTGCTCGAGTAAATGAATTACTCCGGGATATTGGTTTGTTTTAACTCAGAGGGAGTATCAGCCACATTAAAAAAGTTAACAGCTTAAGTCATTTGTGGTTTAATGTGTATTGGGGACGCGAACCGTTTAAAACGATTCAGTTCGATTTGTTGAACCGTTTCAAAAAAATCCGGTTACATCGAATGATTTGTTTGCGAACCGGATATCACAAACTGCTTTGCTTTGAACTGTCTTACAACAGACACGGACGAAAAGACAATGCTGAATAAAGTCATAGTTTTTTCTATTTTTGGAGCAAAATGTATTTTCGATGCTTCAAAAAATTCTAACTGACCCTCTGATGTCACATGGACTATTTTGATGATGTTTTTCTTACCTTTCTGGACATGGACAGTAGACTGTACACACAGCTTCAATGGAGGGACTGAGAGCTCTCGGACTAAATCTAAAATATCTTAAACTGTGTTCCAAAGATGAGGTCTTACGGGTTTGGAGCAACATGAGGGTAAGTTATTAATGACATAATTTTGCAAACTGGGTGAACTAACCCTTTAAAGTTAATGTATATGTATTAGTGCTGTCAAACGATTAATTGCAATTAATCAATACAACTACAAAATTTATTTGTAAATTTTTGTCACTGACCAACATAAGTTGTTAATTGTTATTAACAGTTCTGTTTATTTCATACACATTTTGCCAACTGCTATTAAAGAACAAAAAAGATGCTTATTTTGGGTGTTTTGAGGTGTCAGACTCATGCAACCAAACTAGAAATCCCATAATTCTCTATATCAGCACAAGAATAATTAAGTACGCAGATAAAATATTGATTACATGACGTAATCTTTAGTGCTTTATAAAAAAAAATAATTATTTTTGTGGAATAGAAATTTGAAATATGAAATTGCCCAACGGGTATATTTGTATATTGGAAATCATTTTAATGCACATCTTGTCATAAATGTCAGATTTCTTATACGTGTATGTTCATGTGACGCTGTTGCTGTGCTCTTTCGGCAGGCTTGTGGTTCTGTCCGTGGTTCTCTTTGGATTGCCATACAGTTTAGAGCAATCTTGCTCAGTAACGCTGGTGGATCATGGTCGCGGTTACCTTGGCATCCTGGTCAGCTGTCTGATCTGTGAGAGCGCCATCATGTGGCTGAGCATGAGGGGCAGCATCCTGTATACACAACCCAGAGAGGCAGTGCAGTACGTGCTCTATATACGGCTGGGTAAGGCACACACTTGTCTTAGTGTGACCCTGGATCACAAAACCAGTCTTAAGTGTACATTTTTCAAAATTGAGATTTATAAATCACACGAAAACTGAATAACTAAGCTTTCCATTGGTGTATTGTTTGTTAGCAGACAATATTTGATCGAGATACAACTATTTGAATATCTGGAATGGCATTTAAAGTTGTCCAAATGACGTTCTTAGCAATGCATATTACAAATAAAAAATTAAGTTTTGATATATTTATGGTAGGAAATTTACAAAATATATTCATGGATAAGATCTTTACTTAATGTCCTAATGATTTTTGCCATAAAAGAAAAATCGATAATTTTGACCCATACAGGTTTTTTTTTGGCTGTTGCTACAAATATACCCCAGCAACTTAAGACTGGTTTTGTGCTCCAGGGTCACATATAAAAACAACCATGAAAAATCTTTCATCAGTTCTCTCAGTACATGCAATCTTATATGTCAGCTCTGTTAGCTGTAGTGATCCATCATAGACATAGCAAACGCTATTCCAAATTTTAAGGCAGCACTGCAAGTATCGTCTGTGGAGAAAGCAATCCCAGAATGCATTGCAGTGGACACTTTCACAAGACAGTGATGATACGTTTAAACAGTCATCAGCAAAGTAAATCATCATGTTTTTTATATTTAATGTATGTACATTTATAACTTTGTATCACCTTTGCATTAAATTACAAACAATTGTATTAACGCTAGTGTGAGGGTGTTTTTAATGCAGCATCTCTGGGTGGGGTGGTAAATTTAACATTGTTCTCTTATCTGACTGCTGTTATCAGTCTCTCTCTTTTTTTCCTTTGATTGAAAGTTGTGAAAACACTATTCTGGAGTTCTCCTTTTGCTATTTAAACCAAATAATTATGAACCAAAACCAATGAATCTAATTGAAGTGGACTATTATCACAGTAATTGTGTGCTTTTGCACTTTTTCTGATACACAGTTATAAGTTACAAACTTGCAAATCCGACTTTTTTATAGAATTGCAAGGGGGGAAAAAATCTGAAATGTCAGAAAGAAGGTTAATTCACAATTGCCCTTTTTATTTTTAATTCTTTTATCCCGTTGTAGAAACAGGCTTTCATTTGACCAAGTTTGGAGGTTTGACCAAATCGATGATCAAAGTGTGACCAATAATAATACTGATGCTTACCATAACAAGATTTTTTTGTGTTGCATTGTTTCACAGCAAATTTACAGTGCAACGTGAGTTTAGGCCTTAAATCAACACTTGAGATTAATTGTTATTCCTCTCTGCAGCCATCCTGCTAGTGGAGCTGGTGTACGCGGTGGTGGGCATCGTCTGGTTAGTGCAGTACTACCAGCCCTGCCCGGACATCACTGCCAAGAACCTCACCCTGGGTAAGACATGAATAAAACAATAAGTGACACACTATATAGGGAGGTCGGAAATATGACTGCATTTCTGACAATGAGTAATTTTGTAATCGTCTTAATGATATTGTGGTTTCACAAATTGCTTTTGTTCCTCAACTTGGATCTCATTTGATCTTTTTCTCTCTATTTTAATTTGGATGGATACAGACCAAAAGACAAGACTATTCATAATGAATGTATCATAAGCCTGGGATCAGAGCCACATCTTAAGCTGTTTTAAATTCTGTATTAATGTGACAAGTTGCATCATTGTTCAACAACAGTAAAAGGCTAAACTGGGACACATCGTACTGTGCATTTTTGTTTTATCTGTCTCTCTTATGTTTAAATATTGTAAAACAAACCTACCACTAATAGTCTCACGAACTTACCTCACCAGTCAAAAGTTCGAAATAATTATGTTATCAAAAATTCTCTAATGCACCCCAATGGTGCTTTTATTTAGGATAGAAATGCAGTATTTTTTTCTTTTTAATATATATATATATATGTGTGTGTGCGTGTGTGTGTGTGTGTGTATATATATATATATATATATATATATATAATTATTTTTTTTATTTTTTTTATTTTTTTTTTATGTAATTTTTTCCTGTGATGCAAAACTGAATTTTCAGCATCATCACTCTTATTATTATCAGTGTTGTTAATATTTTTGTGAAACTGTGAACTTTAACATGTGTCACCATCACATGTAAAACCTCCCTTTGTTAATCTGAGCAGATTCCTGTAAATGTGAAAGTCATTTACAGCTATTTATGTGCTGGAATCTCAATGCACGCTTTCTAACAATACGCCTAGTGTAGCTTTTCCCATGTCTGTGCCGACCATGAATCAGTGTCGCTCATTGTCCTCCCCCCATCCCATAATAGTACACTTCACTTCCATGCCAATCTTCTGTCTATACAGGACACGGACTGACAAAGAGACAGCTGGTTTGTTTTACAGTAAAGAGCATCCTGCTGAACTGAATCTATAAGATTCATGTATTTCTTGTCAACAGGAATCGTGGCGTGTAATTGGTTGGTCATCTTCAGTGTGTGTTTCACCATGATGTGTACCTTTGACCCCACTGGACGGACTTTTGTGAAGCTGAAAGCAACTCGCCGCCGTCAGCGTAACCTCACAACATACACCCTCAGGTATTCATGCTAGCTTATTTTAGGATACCCATCAATTTAAATAACCGTCTTTTGCAAAGTTGTACAATTCCCCCACCCTTTAAGTGTTAATTTTTTCATTATTTTATTTCTATGATGATTTATGCAGCCAATAAGAGTGTAGTATTTATTTTACCCTATTTAAATCCACACCATAGATTTCTGAGAGTGCATATTTTATGCAGTGTTGTTATTATTAACTAAAAATAAAACTTAAAAAAAGGTAATTGAAATAAAGCTGATATAAAATTAAGTGTTGATTTAAGTTAAAGTTGAAGTACTAAAATAACTAAATTAAAAAATTAAAAAAATAAATGAAAGCTTAATAAAAACAAATAAAAAACAAAAAATGATCAAATTGACAAAAGCAAATAGTTAAAATACTTAAACTAATTTTAAAATAAAATAAAAACTAATTTCAAGTAGGCAACATTTTCAAATTTTCATTTAAGTTGAAGTAATAAAAATAAATTAAAGATGAAGTTAAAATATAAAATAAAATAAAATATTTAAAAACAAAATTGAATACAGATGAAAAAGGACAGGAATTACTTAAAATGAAAAGTGAAAATATAAAAATAAAACAAAACAAAAATACTTTTAATAAATAAAATACATTTAATAATAAATATTAATATAATAAAGATGTTTATGTAAATTTTTGCTTACAGTCTTTTCAAAGTAAAATTGAGTAAATATTATGTAAAATAAGCATTTGTTAAATTTCAGCAATATTGTGCTTGTCCCATTTTTAAACATTAACTGGAAAAAAAATTATTGGACTGTTAAAGTATATAGAAAACTATTGTGAAGTAAATTCACTTCAATAGCTATTTAGTATAATTTTGCCAAAAAATGTTTTAGAATTTTTATCATATCTTAATGTAAAAAATATATTGTGTAATATAACTTGTCGTTGCTTGTGTGCTGGTTTTTATTGTATATGTTATATCTTTTTTTTATTGTTTTTGCCATGAAAATAGCCTCAGATGCTGACATGGCATTAAATAAAAACATACTACTCCTAAACATAAACTAGTATTGTATATTTGTATACAGTTATGCATTTGATGGATGCCCCATTTTTCCACTCTTGTCTCTAGATATGTGTTTCAATACTTGTAATACCCATCTGTTGACCTATAATTCCTAAATCTGCTCATGATATTTGCTCAGTTGGGTTTTATCTCTTTCAGACACAGGCTAGAAGAAGGTCAAGCCAGCAGCTGGAGCAGGAGACTCAAGTTCTTCATGTGCTGCACTCGAGCAAAAGATACACAATCAGTAAGTCTCCAGCACCAGCTCAAATACACACAGTTGTCAGTGTCTGTGAGCATGTCTCACACACACACAAACACACACACAGCATTGTCAGCAGAAGATGTTCTCTCTCAGGATGCTTACTCTGAGGTGGCCAGCTTGTTTGCTGAGTTTTTCCGGGATCTGGATATCGTGCCAAGTGACATCATTGCTGGGTTAGTGCTCCTCCGACAGAGACAAAGGGCAAAGAGAGCTGCCATCTTGGATCAGGTGTGCTTTAACTTATCAGTAGTACTGCTTTTGATTGGATGAATATTCCTCACTGTCTTCATTTAATTTAAACGTTTTTTTCTCTTTCCCTTGCAGGCAAACAATGATGTTTTAGCCTTTCTGTCCGGGATACCTGTAACTCGCAACACTAAATACTTGGACCTCAAGAACTCGGTATTTGAAGAATGCAATGGATGTGTGTGCTTGTGTCAATGTATGGTTATTATTTATGATGCTCTCCTTCTGTTTCCAGGCTGAGATGGCCATGTATAAGGAGGTGTGTTACTACATGCTGTTTGCCATGGCGGCATATGGCTGGCCCGTATATCTTTTAAGACAACCAGCATGTGGACTCTGCAGACTCGTCAGCACTTGCTCGTACGTAAAAAAAAATCATTAATTGGTTTAATCGGTTTATATATGTGTGTGTGTGTGTGTGTGTGTGAGGGATTGTCTTGATTGCTTTATTTTTAATTCTGTTGCGGTGGCATACAGTGCCAACATTTTGAAAATTGTGTTTGAGTGTGTGGATTTATATTTAAATATTTCTATTTTTTGAGCATTTTATAACTGAGAATAATTTATATATATGTGATATATATATATGGGATTCATTGTAAATTATAAATCACATTTTTATTGTATTTATATTTGATATTTTTTTCACATGGCTTTTAAATGAAATTTTGTTATAGGACATATGACTGAAATCAAATGACTTTATTATTTCTTCTCTTCTTCTCTCGTCAGCTGTAACACTTCAGTTTCAAGTTCTCGTCTCTCTCATTCCATCACCGTTGAAGAGGACAATTGCTGTGGCTGTAACGTTCTTGCCATCCGACGACAGTTTCTGGACCGAGACCTTAAAGAAGTCCAGATTGTCTACACATCCTTCCATGACGCGGTACGGCATCTTAAATTAATTCTTCAGCTCCCATGACTTAATCCTGCAAAATCCTGAGGCGTAATGTCTTGTGTGATAAATGTCTGTTCACATCAATGAGTCACCGCCTGACTAAAATAGTTCAATTTTAAAAAGCTGTAGCTAATGTGAGAAATGTGAAGCGAATAGTTATTGTCTGTTTTTTTTTTTAATGGGATTTGCAGGTTTATGAGACGCCCTTCTTTGTAGCAGTGGATCATGCAAAGAAAAAAGTTGTGATCAGCATCCGAGGGACGTTGTCCCCTAAGGTGGGTCAACAACATGTGTACTTTTTAACAGCTCTTTCTCATTTTACACATAGGCACATGAGGTCAGGCTTCATTGTATGTTCATAGAATTAAATATTCCATGCTATATTCCATATATATCTCCATATGTTTGCATTTGCATTTAAATAATAAAAAAATTGAGGAAATAATTAAACTAATAATTAAAAAAAAAAAAAAAATATATATATATATATATATATATATATATATATATATATATATATATATATATATATAATATTATTATTATTATTATTATTATTATTATTATTATTTTTTTTTTATTATTAGTTTTATATATATATATATATATATATATATATATATATATATATATATATATATATATATATATATATATATATATATAAATAATTTTTTTTTTTTTTAGCTAAGAACACAAGTCTGTCTACTGTCTATGTTTTTAGAGAAGCTCTGTGGCATGAAACTATGAAACATGTTCAGTTTTTTGGATGTTTGGGACTTTTGGGAAAGTACTCTTGAATATGAAATATGAAATATTGACGTGACATTCAGCCAAGTATGGCGACCCATACTACGAATTCGTGCTCTGCATTTAACCCATCCAAAGTGCACACACAAAGCAGTGAACACACACACACACCATGACATTTACATTTAATCATTTAGCAGACGATTTTATCCAAAGCGACTTACAAATGAGAACAACAGAAGCAATCAGATCAACAAGAGAACAACAACAGTATACAAGTGCCATGACAAGTCTCAGTTAGTCTAGTACAGAACAGGTAGCCAGGTTGTATTTTATTTTATTTTTTTAAGAATATGAAAAGAAAAGGTAAGTGCTAGTATTAGTTTGTTAAGTGCTGGCGAAAAAGATGAGTCTTTAGATGTTTTTTTTTTAAATGAGTAAAGACTCAGCTGTTCGAATTGAGATTGGGAGCTGGGAACAGTCCAGGAAAAGGTCCGTGAGAGTGATTTTGAACCTCTTTAGGATCACATCACAAAGCGTAGTTCATTTGCAGAGCGCAAACTTCTGGAGGTCACATAAGATTAAACTAGTGAGATTAGGTATGTTGGTGCCATGCCAGTGGTCGTCTTTGTAGGCAAGCATCAGTACCTTGAATTTGATGCGAGTGGCTACTGCCAGTGTAACCTGATGAGGAGAGGAGTAATGTGAGCTTTTTTTGGCTCATTGAAGACAATCCTCGCTGCTGCATTCTGGATCAGTTGCAGAGGCTTGATAGTACATGCAGGAAGGCCCGCCAGGAGAGCATTACAATAGTCCAGTCTGGAGAGAACAAGAGCTTGGACAAGAAGTTGGGTGGCTTGTTCTGACAGGAAGGGTCTAATCTTCCTAATGTTGTATAAGGCAAATCTGCAGGACTGGGTCATGTGATATGGTCTGTGAAGCTTGACTGATGATCCATTACAACTCCTAGGTTTCTGGCTGTCCTGGAACAGCTGTATAGAGAAGTTGTGATGAAACAATGGGTTAGCTGGAACCACCAGCAGTTCTGTCTTAGTAAGTTTGAGCTGAAGGTGATGGTCATTCATCCAGCTAGTAATGTCACTCAGACAGGCTGAAATGCGAGCAACTACCGTTGGGTCATCTGGTTGGAATGAGAAGTAGAGTTGAGTGTCATCAGCGGAGCAGTGATAAGAAAAGCCATGCTACTGAATGACAGATCCTAATGACGTCATGTAAATGGAGACGAGAAGTGGTCCAAGTACTGAGCCTTGAGGAACCCCTGTAGCAAGTTGTTTTGACTTAGAAACTTCACCCCTCCAAGACACCCTGAAGGAACTATCAGAGAGGTAGGACTTAAACCACAGGAGTGTGGTTCCAGAGATGCCCATCTTTCTGAGGGTGGACAGGAGAATCTGGTGATTAACGGTGTCAAAAGCAGCAGACAAGTCTAGAAAGATGAATACTAAGGATTTTGAAGCTGCTTTTGCCAATCGCCGGGCTTCAGTAACTGAGAGCAGGGCAGTCTCAGTTGAGTGGCTGCTTTTGTAGCCAGATTGGTTGCTGTCCAGGAGGTTGTTCTGTACAAGAAACATAGAAAGCTGGTTGAACGCAGCTCACTCAAGTGTGCTTTGCAATTAATGGAAGAAAGGATACCAGTCTGTAGTTTTCTAGAAGTGCTGGATTTAGAGATGGTTTCTTAAGCAGTGGACTTAACCCAAGCCTTCTTAAATGATGAGTTGATAATGTGAGTAAGTGAAGGTGAACCGACACCCGGAGCAGTGGGCAGCCATTTATGCTGCGGCACCCATGGAGCAGTTGGGGGTTCGGTGCCTTGCTCAAGGGCACCTCAGTTGTGGTATTGTTGGCCCGAAACTCGAATCCACAACCCTAGGGTTAGGAGTCAAACTCTCTAATTATCACTAACATTCGATATATCACCCATCCCTAGTGACACCAAACTATACATCAATTTGCTACAAAGATGTGCTAGTTTCATGTTTATCGTATGACTCTGTAGTTTCTTCCATTTCAAATAATAAAATAACTTAGACTCAAATAAAAAAAAGAATTTCATGTCCTTTTATTTATTCATCTGATAAATAGCCTATCAATAGGTGGGTCGATGTACATCATGATGGACAATATTGCTAAATAAACCCAGTAGTTTTTTTGCGATAATGGCTGGCCTGCTGTACTTTTTATATCTGATGCTGTACTCTTTTTATATCTCTCTCTGTCTTTCTCAGGACGCTTTAACCGATCTCACTGGGGATTCTGAGCGTTTGCCTTTAGAGGAGCAGCATGGCACATGGCTTGGACACAAGGTGCTACACAAACACTGGCAAACAGTAAACATATCGAACACAAGAAACTAAGCAAACTCATTCTCATGAATTCTTTTATTTAGGGAATGGTTTATTCAGCTGAATACATAAAGAAGAAACTAGAGCAAGAAATGATTCTCTCTCAAGCCTTCGGGAGAGATTTGGTAAGTGGTACCATTTGGTACCAAAACTTTTGTTCACATGAAGCATCATTTTCACAAGCTCTTGCAGCTTTTCTCTACATCCGTGCAACACACCATTCAAGGAATCACCATATTACCAGTTGTGATTTAAACTTCAAAAGACTTTGATTTAATTAAAGCAATGCTCATTCAAATAAAAAAAAAAAACAGTGCTGTTGTGCTTTCTAAAGGCTTTCAGTAGTTTCAGTAATTCGCAATCAGTGAATGCTTATGTTAAGGTTTTTATATGTGACCCTGGAGCACAAAACCTTAAGTCTTAAGTCGCTGGGGTATATTTGTAGAAATAGCCAACAATACAAATTTATGGGTCAAAATGATTGATTTTTCTTTTATGCCAAAAATCATTAGAACATTAAGTAAAGATCATGTTCCATGAAGATATTTTGTAAATATCCTACCATAAATATATCAAAACTTAGTTTTTGATTAGTAGTATACATTGATAAGGACTTCATTTGGTAAACTTTAAAGGCGATTTTCTCAATGTTTAGATTTTTATATCTTGAATAAAACATGCAGTAAACGTGAAGTGACCCTGTTTTGAAGTCAAATATTTGCTTGATGAAGTAAAATAATCATTTTTGAGATTCTCTCGTCTTGTTCTGTATGAATATTCAGTATTCATTTAATTTAAATTAAATTAAAACAAGTTCTAAAAATTTTTTAGCATGGTTTCGAGACCAAACTTAAAGTAGTAGTAGATTCAGCCCAGTATCTTCAAACAACATTTGCATGTTGCTTGCAACATTTGCATTGTGCATGATATCATATGACACTAAAAGGACCAGTGGTGTTTGCGTGTGTGTCTCAGGGTAAAGGGACGATGCACTATGGGCTGGTGATTGTGGGTCACTCTCTGGGTGCGGGCACAGCTGCCATCCTGTCCTTCCTCCTCCGGCCGCAGTATCCTTCACTGCACTGCTACTCCTACTCCCCTCCCGGCGGTCTGCTCAGGTCAGTGTGACCTCTCTATTGTTGCTCTGGCATCCGTTTTACACTACATTTATAGAGAAAGCAGAAAACTGATCTCGTCTGAGAGAGAGAGAGAGAGAGAGAGACATTGTTTAGCCATCACTGAAGCATGATGACATTACATAAGAGATTAAACTGATGTGTTAAAGGATTAGTTCTTGCAAAAATGAACATTTTGTAATTACTGTTGCAACCTGATGTCATTACAAAACTGTATAATTTTCTTTTTGCCATGAATCTTGAAATTAGAATTTCAGTTTCCACTCAAGGAAAGTGAATGATGATTTATAAGCTCCAAAAAGCATTATAAAACTAGTCTCCTAAAGCCTAAGTTATGATTTATGAACCATAGTTATAAAATCATTTATATGAGGAACAAAGCATTTTTCTGTGATTTGAATTTCTCATCTGCCACATCTCATCATATTTTTTGCAGCATTGTGGTCAGGTCAAACGACAGAGGTGTTTGGTATTAGTGACAACTGCAAGTGTGAATTTGATTTGGACAGCAATACATTACATGAAAATAGAAAGATGTTATTTTAATTTGCATGAATATTTTGCAGTGTTACATTTTTTACCTTTTTTTTATTACAAAAGAAGACTTTCAGAAACATTTAACAAATCTTACCAAATGTGTCATTGGTAGTGGTAGTTCATTTGAAAGCTATTTTGGCAGCTTCAGAGTTGCTGAGTTTTTTAATGTTTTTTTAAGTAAAAAAAAAAAAAAACACTCAAGAGATTTGTCTCACACTACAGATCTCCTTCTCTCTAATGCAATTG
Source organism: Carassius auratus (assembly GCF_003368295.1). Taxonomy (NCBI): domain Eukaryota; kingdom Metazoa; phylum Chordata; class Actinopteri; order Cypriniformes; family Cyprinidae; genus Carassius; species Carassius auratus. The sequence goes on along the minus strand of NC_039249.1, from coordinate 5,919,078 downwards.
GTTGTGTAAAATATTAGCCCAAAAACATGCATGGATGCACAAATCCACCGCATGCACTAATCTTTTGGAAAGGATATTATTTGAGTTGAGAGTCGCTCAAAACCTTTTCTGAGTTTTTGATTTAATGAGAAAACTCTTACCTGACACACTTGAAACAGTCTTTGCTCATTTTTTTTTTTTTTTTGACATTTCTTTCTAAATCTAAATCTAAAGTCAGCATTAAATCAGCTGTTGAATATAACTCTGAAATCCATCACATCATGGCAGTAGAAAAGTTTTTATGTTGGCATCAAAGAACATGTTTGAACACAAGCTTCTCTGTCTGTTTAATTCATAGTGAGGATGCAATGGAGTACTCCAAAGAGTTCGTCACCTCAGTCGTATTGGGAAAAGATCTGGTCCCCAGGTAAATGAGTGTTCAGCTCTGCTTGCATATATTTATAAGTCAGAGCAGACGGATGTTAATCTTCTTCTTTTGTGTTCATTCAGGATTGGCCTCTCTCAGCTTGAGGGCTTCCGTCGCCACCTACTTGAAGTCCTACAGAAGAGTGAGAAAGCAAAGGTGAGTTACTGTACAGGAAAGGAAAAAAATAAGAACTTTGTACACAGTGTATAAGAAACGATCTACAATCACTCTGGTTTGATTGCAAAATAAGGAAGACCAGGTCCCTGACAAGGAGTGATTTATTTTATTGCCATAATAGCAAATGTGGTATATGTTAACATTGAACTAAATATGATAAAATATTTACAGCATTCTAGAGAGTCCATGCATATGGGTGATGGTGCAGTAGCTTTTATTATCATTTTGTGCCATTAATAACTGCCCTCATTATATCTCTCACATTGTGCTGCGCCCATTTCCTTTTCCCCTGGGCGAATAAAGTAAATGATCAATTGTTATGTTACTAATTATAACCTTTTTTCTTTTTTACATCTCTTTTCTAGTTCATTCAGTGGAACATTAATCTCTTTTCTCAGGGTTGTGGGTTTGGGCCTCACATTTGGGTGCGGTTTAAAATCACACTACCATTCAAAGTTTTAACATTTTCTGAAAATATGCTCACCCTCAGGCCAGGGTTTGTTTCTTCTTTAGAACAGATTTGGAGAAATGTATCATTACTTCACTTGCTCGACATTGGATCCTCTGCAGTGAATGGGTGCCGTCAGAATGAGAGTCTAAACAGCTGATAAAAATATCCACAAGTAATCTACAAGTAACTCCAGTCCATGAATTTACATGTTGTGAAGAGAAAAGCTGCATGGTTGTAAAAAGAAAAACAAATTCATCTGTACATTTCAAATTTCAAACTGTTGCATCCACTAAAATACAAGTCCTCTATCCATGATATTGCTTTCGCCAGAGAAAAAGTTGTCTCATCTAAATCAGGAGAGAAATATGCTCCGTTTATAGGTAAAAACATGCCAAAACAGTTCTAAAACAAATAAATGGTTGGATTTTTTTTTTTACTGGAGGAAGCGTTATTATGGATTATGGACTCATATTTTGTCCAGAAGTGTCATTTTAAAGTATACAGTTTTTACTTCACAAGACATGAATTGATGCACGGGAGTCAAGTGAGTTGCTTGTGGATTATTGTGATGTTTTTATCAACTGTTTGGACTCTCATTCTGACGGCACCCATTCACTGCAAAAGATCCATGTCTCCAAATCTTTTCCCATGAAGAAACAAACTCATCTAAAAGTACATCTTGGATGGCCTGAGGGTGAGTACATTTTCATAAAAAACTACTCCTTTAATTTCTTTCAAAAATTATAAAAAAAATCTTCCTGACCACAAACTTTGAAATCTATGTTAGTGCTTGCTTACATAACTTATAGTAGACCAGCTGTCCGGAAAAGTAGTCACCTACTCAGTATAGCTTATATAAATGACTCACCATACACCACACAGCTTCAGAGAATAAATTTCTTTTCTGTTTCTATCAAATCCAACGCTGTGCTGACGTGCAGCAGAGCTGATGTAAAAATGATGAAAGCGTACACACCTCAGCGTTTCATATCTCAAATATATTTCCTGCCAGCCTCTGATTAGTTTCAGGGAAGTTTGTGAGAAATTCTGCCTCTATGTGATGCATGTCTACTTATTGATGTGCACAATCATGCTGCCTACTTTGGTGGTTAGCTATTCTTAACAGGAAAAGATGCTTAAAAATGCTGCCTACGTAGGCAGCTCACCAGGTTTTGGATCAGAGTCTGTATGGGTCTCTCTGTTTGTTTCCATCAGTGGCGGATCATTGCTGGGGGTACAAAGTGCATCCCTAAATCAGAGCTGCCTCTGGATGACGAAGCTCCTGTATCTCAGGGTGTGACCCCCTCGAACTCTCGCCTGTGGCTTCACCCCAGTGACCTGAGCATCGCTCTGTCAGCCTCCACCCCGCTCTATCCACCGGGACGGGTCATTCATGTGGTGCACAACCACCCGCCTGAGATATGGTGAGTAGAGAGGACGTAAACTGAATGGATTAATGTAAATGAGAGTCTGCTCTTCAGATACGGGTACACTCCAGTGCCAGGTATTATATTGAAATGTCTGGCACTGAGAAATGCCAGTCTGCATATTTAGATTACCTGCTTTTTGGTAATTGAGCTGTAGAAAGTTGACGTGAATGGAATCATAAATAAAATTAAATCAGCTGGGCTAAAATAGTGTTTTTTTATTTTATCTATTTAACTGTGTACAAGTCTCTCATTATCGATCAGTTTGCTCCATCCTTGCTGAATACAGAGTATTTATTTATTTCTTTAAAAGAAAATCTTGCTGACCTTAAACTTTTGTAGAAGCAAATCTCTACTAGTACATGAGTAAAACCTGTTTGCACATAGGTTTTGTTCTTTACAGAGAAATATTTAATTAAACAGAATTAAATACCTAATGTAGAACAGTTCATTTTTGTATCTGTCAAACAATATATCTTTGATGGCATTTGGGGGTCTACAGAAGCGTAGAAGCCTAATGAAATGCAAATGTGGGTAATATAATAATCGTTTAATATTTGTTACCATTTTGTTTTCTCAGAAATTACTCTTAGAAGAAATATATGATTATTTCAAATCATGATTTCAATAATGCAAAACAATCAAAGAACGCATGGCCTCTGTGGACTTGCATATTTTTAGAAATAGATTTTTAAAGAGTTTCATTCTATGCTGATAGGAAGAGTTGGACCTTTTTTAATTCCAGTAATCAACTTGGGATGCGTCACATCAGTTTACAAAGTTTTCCTGTAAGTCTAAGATTCCTCTAACCATCTCTCTCTCTCTCTCTCTCTCTCTCTCTCTCTCTCTCTCTCTCTGTAGCTGTGGTCAGGAAGATCCCACTTACTCCGCTCTGTGGGGGGATAACAAGGCCTTTGATGAGGTCATCATTTCTCCAGCCATGCTGAATGAACACATGCCCCATGTGGTGATGGACGGCCTCAACAAGGTGTGTGTCTGTGCATTTGTGAGCACGCTTTTCTGTCTAACATTTGCCAAATGCAACGTCATTGATTGGGTAGCTAACTAAATGCCATTCTGGGCAAATCTGAGTAACACCGAATCCAGCGTGTATAAATGCAATAATAATATTAACGAAGTAAAATAGTCAACTTTAAAGCAGTTTAGACTGTCCGTTTCAGTAAGTTTATTAAAAAATCTAAACGATGATTAATTTGCATCATCATTCAAAAGACAAGTGGACGTTAAAGTGTGGTTAAAAATGTTTTTATAAAAAAAGTGGAAAACGTTGCTAAATACTTCAAACTACATTAGTGCTGGATTTAAATATTTTGATAGATATCTAAAAATGTGCAAAATAGTAAAATCTAGTATTTATACTGTACAGTAAATAGTGTTGATAGCCTACTATTTAATACAATATTAATTTATAAAGTTAAATTATGTGATTTATTTTTATTTATTATTATTTATTAACATTATTTCTTAAGTCTTCACTCTCACTCGATCCTTCAGAAATCATTATGTCACTTTTGATCAATTTAATGCATCTTTACCAGATAAAAGTGTTAGTCTAAATTGCCCAGCCCTGTAAAATAACATGTAACATAAGGTAAGTTCCAATGGATTCTGGTGTTCCCAGATCTGCTTTTGTTAATGGAACGGCTTCGGGGTTTGGGGCCAATGAATCAATTGCTTATGAGGCTTTTGGGCTGCAGTGGACTCCAAGTATATGTGTATCAGCATCTTAGCCAAAGTGTGTCCTTTGTGTGTTTTTACTGGACTTAAAGGTCTGTCTTTGTTTTTGTCCCCTGAAACCGCTGTCATCGCTGTCATCCATGAGCATAAAAGCATTTCTGGCATGGCTGTTTCTTCTGCTTATTGCTCATATATAAGGTCAGGGGTTTGTTCCGAGCCCTAATCCTAAATATTAAACTTAGGGTGCGCAACTTGTCCTGCTGCATATATAATGGAATGATAAATCTATTTGCTCTTAAACTGGGCTGTCGTACTGTCTTCTTTTGCTTTCTTCTGAAAGCACGTTCCTAAATGTGTTGGTTTGTCTTCACAGGTGCTGGAAAACCCATATCTAATTTCAAAACTGATTGCTGAACAGGTTGGAAGTCAGAGAACTAGCATCGAAGCGTGTGTTTCTGTCCCTAACGCACCTCCAGATCCCTCTCTAACGCCTCTCTGTTCAGATGAATGTTTTATGGTTCCAGATACTCCCAACGAAACGGTTTCTGTCCAACCACGAGGTTCAGACACTCACGGGAACGGTTTATTGCTTGATAATACTGTCAGTCTTCAAGCAGCTTCCAAGTCAAACTCTCAAAACACTATCACAGAAACTCTCACCCCTGTAATGTGTGTTACTGTAGATGCATCTTCTATTAGTTTAGATATAAAGCCAGGAGACAATTTCTGTGCCGTTCAACAACCATCAACATGTCCCTCTCTGTCTGAATCCCCAACGGTTGCATGCGCTCCCCACTCGAACATTTTATTGGCCTCTACAGAGTTGGACTTGCCAACATTAGAAATGCCCTCATCTGTCCAACACTCAACCATCCCCTTTAACGGCTCTTTATCTTCCCAAATTCCAAATTCCTCCTCGGATGTATCCATTCCTGAGTCCCATCCTCAGTTCCAGAAGCCAACTTCCCAAACTCCATTTCCAAACACATCAGATTCCTCTTCTTCCCCAGAGTTCCTGTTAAAAACCAGCATAAATCCAGACTTTTCAGAGTTGTCCTCAACTGGATTAATGTCTAAAGAAACATTAGCTGAACTCTCAATGGAGAACAGTTCTAGAAAATTGAGTTCCTCGACTGCCCGATCTGAAGAGACCAATTTTAGTGCCACATGTTATATCTCAAGCCTCTGATATACACTAGATCAAAAGTCGGGGGTCAGTAAAATATATATATATGTTTTAAAGATATTAATAATTTTATTCAACAAGGATGCATTCAATTTATCAGAAGTGACAGTAAGATATTTTATAAAGTTACAGAAATTATATTTCTAATAAAGCTGTTCTTTTGAGCTTAATATTCATCAAGGAATTCTGAAAACAAAATGCATCAGTTTCCACGTAAATATTAAGCAAGACAACTGTTTTCAACATTGATAATTATAAGAATGTTTTTCTCGAGATGCAAATTAACATTTAAGAATGATTACTAGTGAAAATTGAAAATTGAAAATATATTCAAATAGAAAGCATTAAATTGTAATAACAAATTTCACAAATTTTTACTTTTTTTGATGAAATTTAATGCAACCTTGGTGAACAAAATACTTATTTCAGATACATTAAAAAAATATTTTGTTTGTGTGTGTTACACAATGTACAGTACAGCCAAATGCATGTGCTTTCTTCCTTTGCAGCTAATAATCTCTGTTCCTCGCTGCCAGAAGCACCCATCAGCTCGAGCTTTGGGCATCTGTGGTGGCATTCTCTTCCTTTCTGCAGGTTCCTGGTCCCTCTATCAGTTCTTCTTAACTTCCTGTTTTGGTGTCTGGTTTATGCTTTAGCAGTTTGCAACAAAATTTTCATTGCAGCTTCTCTCCCTCTCCGTGTGCCTTGAGTTAGTCACCTGGTCTGTTACGCTTGGAGCTTTACTCTTGGAGGTGGATTTATGCCTCTGGTTCTTGCGGTGGGCATTAGCGTTTGCTTACACTGCTTGTTGTTGGTGGTAGTTCTGCCTCAGATGGTGCATTTAAAGAAACAGTGAACACTGTGTCATCATTGTTACGACATGTATAACCAGGATAAATATCTCCTTTTGTGATATATAGAGGAATGTAGAATTTGATTTGTACTAATAATTGCATAAAATGTATCTAAATGGACCAAAAATCATGTTTACTCACTAATCGCTTGACCTAACTTGCAAAATTATGCTTAATCCAACAACCATTTTCTTTCTTTCTTTCTTTCTTTTCTCTAACTGCCTGTACAGGCTCAAATTGACTGAAATTTATACAGTTGCTTTTATTTGAAGTAAATGGTTTTGTTCAATTATTTTATTGTTATTTGTAGTATGTAGCTTGTATTATTCTTTTATTAAATTATTGGCATGGTTCATGTACATCATTGTTTTACACAGGTTCTTCCATTGCATTTCATTGCATCCATTAACTTTGATTATTGTCTCTAACTCTAGCCATACTCGTATGTTTACATTCATTCATGAATAAAAATGCATTATCATCTTGTGGCTGTGTAACTGGACTTTTAACTTTGTTGTTCCATTCAACTTTGTTTTTGTTGATTTGTCTGTGATTTTATGTAACTGTGTTTTTGTGTTTGAAACTATCAATACAACTAATGTAAAATAACTAGGTTGGGGATAAAATAGGATATTTGTCTCATGATTGACATCTCCGTTTTACTTGGATGTGAACAAAAATGAAACGTGAAATCTCTGTTTGGTTAAAGAGTGCTTGAAAGAAAATTTTTATTTGAATTGAAATTCCAAAGCATTAAATATTTCTAGAATGATTGCAGATGATATATTTTCACAGTGTTTTATTCAAAGAAAAGTATACGTTAGTAATCTACATTTGGCATTGCAACAAATGAATATGTGATGAAGAATAGCCCTTGTCCCTATTCAAATGTATTCTGGTGCATTTGTTTCATCTTGATATATAATACATAACATTTTTCAAAATTTCAAGTAGGCTGTGAGACCTGCTTATTTTTTTCCATTCATTCATATATTCATGCACATCTTTATTCTCATGTGTAGTTTTTATCGTCTGTCTTGTTTCTTCTCTGTCCTGCAGGTGTTGGAAAACTATAATAAAGGGAAGACCGCTTTACTGTCAGCTGCTAAGATAATGGTTAGTCCCACAGAAGTGGACCTGAATCCAGAAACGGTTTTCCTTGATGCGTCTAATTCACTGCAGCCCACGCCTGCCACACATCACCGCAGAAACAGTAGTGTCCGGTGAGTCACGAAAGCCAATCAGAGTTTGAAACAATCTGACTTACCAATCAGAACACACCAATGAGTGATCGATGATGCAGATTTTCTTTAGCTGTTTTTAAGCATATCTTATCATTTGATTTTAACTCTATTGCCTGTCCTTCTCGCTCATGCCGACTGCAGAGGTACAGTGTATGGTACTATACAGTTCCCCCCTCGTCCTCTTTGGTTCAGTAGAAAAGACCAGCCTAGACGTTAGTCACGTTAGTGTTGCCTAACCATAAACTTCCCTTTTTTTCCCCTCTTTCTAATTTTTTCCTTCTCTTCCCTGTTCAATGATTTCTTTTGGATTTTAATATGTTAAATATTTATTTGTTTCTACCCTTACTTTTTTATGACATATTATTTTTCATCTTCTCTCTATTTGTATATATATATATATAAATATATGCATATAAAATTATGCATATTGCATAACATTTTTAATAATTTTTATAATATTTTTTGTTTTTCTTCCATTCAACTTTTTATTTCCCCTGCATTTTATGACATTATTTTCCTTTTTGTATGCATTTTTCTTTTTTAATATCCATTTTTTCCCCCTGCAAACTATTTTTAATTCCCTAATTTTGTTATTATCATCCTTCTCTTTTCCCGCTCCATGCTCTCTGTCTGTCTGTTCTCTGTTTATTTTCTCCGTATGCTACTCTACTCCTGTGCCCACTTCCTGTCCTGTCATGTCCTGCTGTAGTTCCTGTGCCCGTTCTGAGATCTCGCTGGACGGTTTCTCGGAGTGTCCGCCACCTCCTGTGCCCGTGGTGCTCACCGGAGCCCGTGAGCGATTGGCCGTGGAGCTGCGGGAACGAAAAGCCCCCTTGGCCATCATGGAAAGTCTATCTGACGCTGAATCCGTTTACAGCTTGGACTCCCGACGATCATCTGCCGCCTTGAGAGGCTCGCCCTGTTTTGGGAGTCTACCTTTCCCTTTGAACGCCACCATCCCAGAAGAGAATCCTTCGCTGAGTTCCCGTACGGAGTTGCTGGCGGCAGACGGCTTGGACCGGGAACTGGGCGAGGCTGGCCCATACTGCCCTACTCCTCCAGAACTGGAAGTACCTTCCAATGTCACCCATCATGTCAACTTCTCTCCGCTCTCGCTCGGACAAACTATCGTAGATCAGCCGGACAGCCCGGACAAGAACTCCCAGCGGTCTTCAGGAACGCCTGTGGCTTGCCAGCCATCAGCTGTTCCTAACAGTGAAGAATCCTGCCCAGTAGCATCCCGGACTGGTTCTATGCCAGAAACGCCCAAGGATAGAGAGTATGAAGAGGGAGAAGTTGAGAGTGTCCGGTCTCAGACTCTTCCACCAGTTCCTCCGCTGCCTAACGGCACTCCCAGTCAGGCGGTCCTAGAGTTTGCCCAGTACCTGGACTCTCTATTTAGGCTGGATGGCAGCGGCTCTCCACCTCTTGAGCTCTCCGATGCAGAATCCGAATCTGGACGGGGATCGTATAGCCAAGCTGAGGGACACCATGGGGAAAACGCAGACAAGGACAGGCAGCTACTGGCTAGAGCCACTCTAGAGCCCAACTTGGTTCCCAAGCCCCCTCGCACATTTGCCGGCTCGGCTGACCCTTCCTCCGGCATCTCGCTTTCTCCATCCTTCCCGCTCTCATCTTCTGGAGAACTCAACGATTTCTCTCCTCCTGACGGAGTGCTACCCACCAACCATACGTCTGCACTACGAACTTCCGCTGTTAGTCCCAACCCTAAAGAAACTGTGTTGTCCTCTATGGTGTAGTGGCCCATTTTCATCTATTTATTTAACCCTACGGTTTCCTTTTTCCTTCTGAACCCATCGTAGAAACATGCATGCGTAGCACTGCGGCCAGTCCTTCCAGACTTCTGGACAGTTAAGGATTCATCAAGAACAGAAGACCTCATTTTTTTTGACTGTTGTAAGACGTGTCTGAATGCATTGCGTCTTGTGCATCACTATTATGAAGGAGGACCATTACACAAGGTGCTGGGGGGCTCCTTCAAACACTAAAGATGTTGCTAGCATATCAAGAAGCTTGCACAAATGACCCTACATTCACACTGAATCTAATGTTACGCTTATGTTTACATTGACACAGAACACCGAGCTTTCACAAATGTTGGCAGTTCCATGTAAGGTAAAGGTTGGGATAGGAAAAAGGGAAGACTAACTAACATAATTGAGTTATGGGGAGGGGGCACACAACAAGCAGTGGGGTACATTTCCTCAGGACCTTGGAGAATGAAGAATCGGACAAAGACGTCTCAGACGAAAGATAGTAAATTGTTCATTTTTGCGGGATTGTAGTTCTTCTTTTTTTTTTTTTATTGAAGATTGTGTGGAATGTCCTGCTGAGTACTTAGTGGCACTGACGGTTGGTGGACATCTATGAGTTCTCGTTGTGCATGAGAAAATTCTGTATGCTCGTGTTAAAAGTTTCATTTTGCTAACTTTTGTCATTTCGTATTTACATAAACCCACTTGAATTTACGCATGCAAGTTTTCTATCATTTCTTTTTCCACCGATTGCCAAAAAGGTCAACTTCATACAAGTCAAATGTTTGAACTCTGTGAAATTAATGTACAATGATAATTAATGTCATTATTATTTATTTTTAAAAACCACTGCCCATAAATGCAAACGGCATCAGGAAGAGTCGTTGAGTGGTAAGATGTGCACCAGTCACAAAATGCGCCCTTTAAATGGCTCGCTTGAATCTGCGATGTCTTTTACGAAGCACGAGATGCGTGCTTCGCGAAAAATCTCTTTCGGTATGAGTATGGCGTGCAATCAGTAGCAAAATAAGCATAGAGAGATTTCTTCTCATCTGCTTTTTTTAAAAACCATTTCTACTGTTGTTAGAATACAATAAATAGTGGTTTATCTCAATGGCGAAATATTTTAATAACTTAGACTTGCTTTTTATATATCGTTTCAGGATGAAATGTTTGAGTTTTTGGGTGGTTGTGTGAAAAAGTACAGCAGTTTGTCACCACAAGAGCTTTGCGGTTCTCAAGTATTTATTATTATTATTATTTTTTATGTCAATTGTTTTATAGCACAATTCCCATGCTTTGGTTGCATGTGATAATTGTTAATAAATGGTTATGGATTCTGCATGTGACAAAACCAAACTTTTTTTCAAATATTTTTTTCTGATGTAAATGTAATATAAATGATCAAAGGTTTGCAAAAAAACCCAACTTATTTTCCTGTTCTTTTATTGTTGCTTTATTAAATTACTCTTTTTAAGTTGTGACTAAACATCTTAATAAGCTGTGACAGCTGTACTTTTTCACAAAAAGTTGTGTATAGCATTGCCTTTTCACGTGAGTGTAAATACTGTCTTGTTTTTAGTTGTTGTGTTCAAAATAAATATAAAATCATTGGGACTTATCAATAAAAAGCTCTATCATGTACCATAGTGATGAATTTATCTCAAATGTATAGCTATATTGATATATCTACAGTATTAATTATAAACAGAGAATAATTATGACTATTCAGGAATGATAATCTGATATGCTGACTTCAGAAAAATACATAATGGTTGAACATTCATTCTTAAAAAAATAAAAATACCCTGCCAGTCTTTCAACTTTCAAGAATGAGAATGTATTTAAATGCACACACTTACACTGCCCTGCCTGTAATAGAATAAATCATATGAATCTCTGATTGACTTTGTTTCTCTTGCCTTTGTTTATTAAGCTGTCTAGGGGTATGCTTGGATGTTTTAATAACTTAAAGTTTACAACATAATGGCAATACAATATTCAATTGATTTTATTATTATTAAAAAAAGAGTAACTCATTTTATGGCTCATTGGCTTAAAGACCTTCACTTCATTAGAGAAAGCTTGACAAATTAAAACAGAATATAAACATTTTCTTCATTATCTGGAATATTTCTACAACATGACAAGAAGAAGAGTGAGTGAATATTTTGTGGGGGGGGGGTGTATTAACAAGGATTTTAATGTTTTTGACACTTAAAATGTCTGTATTAATGATTTTTGTCTGTCCGACCTCAGAGGTCAAGACCTTCTAGATCCCATCAATTGAATTCCCACAAAATCTTGATTTTGACAATCTATTGATTTAATATTAAATTAATTATAATTAATTTTATTAAGTAGCTCATTTTAAAGATCAAAAACTAGAAATGTCATTTCTATTCATTTTTATTTCAGTTATAGCTTTACAAGTTAAAGTAGACAAAAATATATATAAATGCTGCCTAGGAAAGTAGAAATAAGGGTTTTTATATTTTATTTTGTTTACAGGTTATGTATTATTTAAACTGTAATAACCCTGCAATTAGTGTTTCATTGAAGTTAAGCATTTCCTTTCACTGGCTGTTTTTTTAATAAGAAATATAGTTTTTTTATATAGGGGTTTTAGGGCCTATGTAGCCCAATCATGGAATTGCACCATGTATTATTATTACTATTATAAAGAAAAGAAGAAGTTGAAAAAGTAAATAAAAAAATACTACTAATACTAGATAATACAGCTTTTTAATTTTTTCAAATCTAATGTTATTAGGTAGACTAGGCCTATTGTAAAAAACAAAAAATTATTTTCAACATATGAGTAGGATTTCGAACTAGGACAGCGGCTTGTGAGGATGTATCTATTTATTTATTACGAACATTATATCAACCAGTAAAAGCCGTATAATAAGCCGAAGAAGCAGTATAATATTTTTTATAATAAGAAGAATTTGTTTATCTGTAAACGCACTTTTATGCGAGGATGACCGCACGTAGAGAGTGACGCGGCGGGTCTGTAATCAGTGTTGCCAAGTCCCTGTTTTGTCCCCGGGGAAATTTTAACACTGTTGCCGTGGATTGTTTTTCACGTCCGAGGGTGGAAGCGACCCCATTAACGTGATATTTTTCCCCTAAAATTAATATTTTACCTGAGGAACCCCGCCAAAAAAACGTGTATTATATCCACCGGAACGCAATTTTTATCGGGGGGGTACTCCAGTTTTGAGTCGCAATTTGGCGGGTTTTGTTGTGAAAACCTGGCAACCCTGTCTTCTACTAGGGATCCGCTCACTCAGTCAGGAAAGCGCAGGTCAAACATCAACACACACTCACACTTTATCACATTCACAATACAACACTGAGACATGGACTCGGACGAGGGCTACAATTATGAGTTCGATGATGAAGAGGATGAGGAAGAGGAGGAGGAGGAGGAGTGCAGCGAGGACAGCGGGGAAGAGGAGGCCGAGGATGAGGAGCTGCTGGACCCGGCTGTGGCTGGAGGAGAAGCCGAAGATTGCGCTGACACCGGCGGCGGCGGCGGAGGAGGAGGAGGCCTGGGGCCCGGCCAGGAGGAGGAGGACTACCGCTTCGAGGTGCTGACCACCGAGCAGATCCTCCAGCACATGGTGGAGTGTATCAGGGAGGTCAACGAAGTCATACAGGTAGATAACAAACAGATTTACTGTCGTTTTCCTGGGAGTTTACAAGTTTGTTTATGTGGAGGACTGATGCTGTTAGCATTTAGCATTAGCGGCTAACTGACATGAGAGGTCTAATAATGAAGGTAACCATTCGTTTGATTTATTGACTGCTTTTATGTTTTGGCGCCTTGTGTTTTTTTAAGTGAATAAAAAATAACGTTAATTGGGTTATTTTTCCCCCCTTTTTCAGCTAAAATTCTGCTAGCGCGACCCAGTTTACAGATACTGAGTTTTATTTGACAGCTAAGTTATTGTGTATAGTAATCTACACCAAACGTATCGTATGTTTAAAATCTTGTTAAAATTGTGTTATTAATCAGATGAAATTGTGTTTTATGTTAGTTGATAGCTTTTATGGATATTATCTAAACGTATCGTATGCATTTAATCGTGTTTAAATTGTAGCATGAATCAAATGGCAGTGTGCATTATGCTAGTTTATTTTTTGAAGAAGTACTACTACAATGACTGCAGCTAACGTTAAATGACACATTTGTTAAGATTTTGACAGTTTTAAGCTTATAAAACACGCTTGGCACTTTATTTAAAGTAACTGTAAAGATAAGGTACTTATCAATTTGTATAGCTTATGGAAAACCTCCAAGTATTAGCTTTGTGTTGGGAGTTTATTAGATGAACCTCTCAAAATGTGTCTTCATAAAACTATACAATCTATTTTATATCATCCATATGTTGAGCTGTTAAAGGCTTAATGGTGGATTTGTAAAAAAAAAAAAAAATTAGAAATAGCTTGACAGACAAACAGCTTGGCATTTTGATTTGCAAGCAGTCAAGAGGGTCAAACCTTATTTTGTGTTTCCAGATGATTGACATAACTTTGCAGCTGATCCTGACCAAGCATCAGCCTCTTAGACAGAAAAAGACCATCTGAACTGTCTATTTAGTGGTTTATATGAAATCTGTTATCCTTCAGTAATGAAAGAACGTGTCAAGGCTATAAAGACTAAAGTTAGCATAAAGAGTGAAACTTATTTCTACACCAATTTTTCTGTGTACAAATATAATAACAACACTGTCTTTGAAATGCTGTACAATGAATGCTGGGATATTTAGAATCAAGGTAAATTTGGGATCATTCTAACCTAGCTCCTCTAACAGTTAGGGGTGCTCCGATCACGATCGGCCGATCGTTATGCGCATTTGATGCGCAAATCCTCTTCATTTTCAGCGTTTTTTGGCGCATCTTCTCAGTTAAAGGGGAGGTGAAATGCTATTTCATGCATACTGAGTTTTTTACACTGTTAAAGAGTTGGATTCCCATGCTAAACATGGACAAAGTTTCAAAAATTAAGTTGTAGGTTTGAAGGAGTATTTCTGTTCCAAAAATACTCCTTCCGGTTTGTCACAGGTTACAGAAAGTTTTTTTCGAGTATGGCTCTGTGTGACGTTAGATGGAGCAGAATTTCCTTATATGGGTCCTAAGGGCACTTCTGCCGGAAGAGCGCACGCTCAAGTATAGCAGAGCACTGAGAGGCTGTGCACAGACAATCACTGATCAGAGCGAGAGCGTCGCGAAATGTCACAAAAGGAGTGTGTTTTTGGTTGCCAGGGCAAGACAACCCTGCACAGATTACCAAAGAAAAAACAGCATCAAGGGACCAGTGGATGGAGTTTATTTTTACAGCTCATCAACGGAGTTTGATCGGAGCAAGTGTTTGTGTTTGTTCCCTGCATTTCTAAAATGCTTGTTTTACAAACAAAGCCCAGTTTGACGACGGATTTGCGTATCGTTTATTTCTTAAGGATGATGCAATCCCAACGAAAAAGGGTCACGATTGTGTGTTGGAACCGCAGGCTATGAATAAAACTGCTTAAAATATCTCTGCCTCCTTGTTAGTGCGTCCGCCTCCCATCGGAGACCCGGGTTCGAGCCCCGCTCGGAGCGAGTCGTTGCTGCTGCTGCTCTCGTTCAGTTTCAGCCTTCACAGCTGTCACAGCTTCCACATGCTCTCAACTCAAAAGCCTACTGGCGCTCGTGATTCTTTAGCTCCGCCCACACGTCACGCCTCCAGGCGCTCGTGTTTTTCTGGGAAAAATGGGTACAGACCATCTTTCTCTTATGAATATAATAAAACTAAATACTTTTTGGAGTTATGAAGGATGCAGTACTACTCTATAGGTACTCAAGATTAACAGGATATTGAGTGAAAATGAGCATTTCACACCTCCTCCGGAGCACCCCTACTAACAGTGATCTTATTTGTTAAAAGAAGAAAAAAAATCTCTTCCACTAGTTTTTCCTCAAAAGCACTAACTAAGTCTGGTACCTTATTAACACAACATAAAAACTTTATAAAAGTCCAGAAAGTTGCTCAAAGTAACCCAAGACTTAAGATATGGTGCACTCAAATTAAGAATGGGAGGAGGTGCAAAATGCAATATGGCATAAGTCCTCCTGTCTCATGAATTAAAGAGCCAAGCAGTTTTTAATGTTTCAGGATTTCCCGATTCATGCAGATAAGACTTGGATGCCCAGAATAGCTGCCAGAGGCATCGCAAATATGGCTGCAGGGTAAACAGTATTGTGTCTTTTTTAGAACCCAGCTACGATAACCAGAATCCTCCTCAGTCACTTCAACTGGGACAAAGAGAAGCTTATGGAGAGGCAAGTTATTTTACTTCATTTATTTTACTATATTTGTATATGTTGTCATAAAAATTTATCATATCTTGGTTAAAGGACATTTATTACTGGTCTGCTTGCTGTTTGAAAGAGCTACATTTACATGGTGTTGCAGGTACTTTGATGGAAATCTCGACAAGTTGTTTTCAGAGTGCCACGTCATAAACCCCAGTAAAAAGCCCAAAATGCGACCAATGAGCACACGCTCCTCCAGTCAGGATATGCCCTGCCAGATCTGCTATCTCAACTATTCAAACTCGGTCAGTGTCAGTTTTGGTCACTTGTTCACTACCGCTCCTAAATCTTCACCAGTTCCTTAGAAAGGCCTGTGATAACAAAACTGAAGTGCATTGAAGTGACTCAGTTTGCACAACTCTGTGACTTATTCGGCAGGAATGTGTGTTTCCTTTCCTAGTATTTCACAGGCCTTGAATGTGGGCACAAGTTCTGCATGCAGTGCTGGGGCGACTACTTAACCACCAAAATCATCGAGGAAGGGATGGGACAGGTGGGCTTCTGTTCAGCTCATTGCTATCTGATGTTACAATCTGATTCCCCACTTAATTTTGTTTTTTATTTTTGCTTTTGTTCTTCCAGACTATCTCGTGTCCTGCTCACAATTGTGATATTTTGGTTGATGATAACACTGTAATGTAAGTGCTTTGGGTAATTTAGCTTGTTTATTTTAAGATTTTGTTCTATATACATTTTTGTAAAAGATGTTTTATGGGTTATTTTGTAGGCGCCTGATCACAGATTCTAAAGTGAAGTTGAAGTATCAGCATTTAATCACAAATAGTTTTGTAGAGGTAAGAAGTTTTTATTGCATAAACTGTGTCTAAAATGCTATTGACTTGCTTGCAACTCCATGAATTAGCTGGGATAGAGATTCAAATCATTTAGCATTTGAGAATTTTAATTTAGAAAGAATATATATATTTTTAAATACACATTTAAAATACAATTTTTTTTAATATACATTTAGAAATAAACTAAAGGAATAGTTCACCCAAAAATGAAACTTTGCTGAAGTTTGACACCCTCAGCTCAGGTCATGCAAGATGTAGATGAGTTGCTCTGTTGGAACAGATTTGGAGAGATTTAGCATTGCATCACTGATAAAGCTGATAAAATATCACAATAATCCACAATGACTCCAGTCCATCAATTAACTAACCTCTTGTGACATGAAAAACTGCATCTTTGTAATAAATCAAATCATTTTATCCAAAGCGACTTACATTGCATTCAAGCTAACAATTTTCTCCTAACGTGTTCCCAAGTAAATAACATCTTAATGATGGATTTGTTTATTACAAACATCCATCTTTTCAATTCACAACACATTAATCGATGGACTGGAGAGGTGTGGATTATTGTGATGTTTTTATTAGCTGTTTGGACTCCCATTCTGATGGCACCCATTCACTGCAAAGCATCCAATGGTGAGCACGTTATGCAATGCTAAATTTCAACAGATCTCTTCTGATTAAGAAACAAATTCATCTACATCTTGGATGGCCTGAAAGTGAGTGAATTCTCAGCTAATTGTAATTATTAGGCAAACTGTTCCTTTCACGTTTTGTTAACTAACTTGTGTACAAGGCTTTTTAACACACTCAGAAAATTTAAAGAAAGTGTAATAAATGTATTAACCATTCTGGTATTAAATCTAGAAATCATATATGGTTGCTTTTGTGGTTAAGCTTTAGAATGGCATGAATACCGGTGTGTATATATGTAATACTGTCTGTCTCTCTGCTCCTCTGCAGTGTAACAGACTGTTGAGATGGTGTCCAGCTCCTGACTGCCACCATGTGATCAAAGTTCAGTATCCTGATGCCAAACCAGTTCGCTGCAAATGCGGGAGACAGTTCTGGTAAGAGTCTGATGCAGAATGCAGTGCAGCGCTTCAGTGGATCAGCAACATCCTTTAGCTTTGTGTGTTAACACTGCAACAATGATGTTAGTATAAGCAGTTTGTTCTGCTGTGCACCCTTTCCTGTCATTATTTACTCCACATCAGCTGTGTGCTGTTATTTTTAATTTGCACCAAACAATAACAGCATATGGCTTTGGAACGACACGAGGTGGAGTAAGTAATGACAGGATTTTTGTTTTTAGGTGAATGACATTTCATCTATTTTTTTGTTTTTCTTAATAAATAGTTTCAATTGTGGAGAGAACTGGCATGACCCTGTTAAATGCAAGGTATGTTAGCATCTAATCATTGTCACGTTAGCATTAGGCACTCATTTTTAGGTTCGATTATTTCCATTGTTGAAATTGATATTAGATTTGTCCTGAGAGGTGTTCCTTATCTTTAATCATATTTCTTCTCTTCAAGTGGTTGAGGAAGTGGATAAAGAAGTGTGATGATGACAGTGAAACATCCAACTGGATTGCAGCAAATACCAAGGTACTGAGATGTACATAAACACTGATAAAATTGATATCATTTATTGTGACAAAGGGAAAGTTGTTCTATTTAAAGCCCAAAGTGTCTTCAGAAAAAAAAAAACATTGTTTAACCTTGTTAAACAGGTCTGGCCATTTGTTTAACAAATTTATTTACATTTATTTGACAGGCAGAACAGATACATACTGGACAAAAGAGTCAAAATCTAGAAAGTGTACTTTAGTCAATAAATATTATATCTTTATTTATATAAATCAAATTTGAATCAGTAGCATGCAATAGATTGTTATGTGAACATGTCAGTAAACCCATAACATCCCTATAATTCATATTATATGAATTATGGGTATTCCTGTTTTTCTTAGGAATGTCCCAAATGTCATGTGACCATTGAAAAAGACGGCGGCTGTAATCACATGGTGTGTCGAAACCAGAGTTGTAAAGCAGAGTTCTGCTGGGTTTGTCTCGGCCCTTGGGAACCTCACGGCTCTGCTTGGTGAGTCTGCTTCCCCTCTTAATAAATAAATGCTTATATTTTTATATGCATGTCATGTGGAGTAACATGTACATATCACACTGATTACAGGTACAACTGCAATCGCTACAATGAAGATGATGCAAAGGCAGCCAGAGATGCTCAAGAGGTACTTTAGGCATTATTCGACCCAACATTTCATCCTTTATCTATCCAAGGAGACTCAGCTTAGCTCTTGCAGGAAAGCATGACTTCTCCCTTTTCAGAGCAAATCATGGCCTGTAACTGTTGTTCTCTTTGGAATGAATGTATTTTATCCATGTCACAGCGATCTCGTGCAGCCCTGCAGCGCTACCTCTTCTACTGCAACCGCTACATGAACCACATGCAGAGTCTGCGCTTCGAGCACAAGTTGTATGCACAGGTGAAGCAGAAGATGGAGGAGATGCAGCAGCACAACATGTCGTGGATCGAGGTGCAGTTCCTGAAGAAGGCCGTGGATGTGCTGTGCCAGTGTCGCTCCACGCTCATGTTCACTTACGTCTTCGCCTTCTACCTCAAAAAGAACAACCAGTCCATCATTTTCGAGGTGAGAGGGAAATCAAGTTTTTTAATTGCATGTGGTTGACTGTTTTATAGCTGCAAAAATAATGACTGTTTTTGGATAGGTTTCCAAAACGCTCCACCTGTCTGCTGTTGGTGGGAATAACATTCAAACTTAATGTTTCTTATAGCGTTACATTGTTTACTCTTGTCAGAGAAATCAACACAATCTTACTGCTGTTGTTGATTTTCCAGAACAATCAGGCTGATTTGGAGAACGCTACAGAGGTGCTCTCGGGTTATCTAGAGCGAGATATCTCCCAGGATTCTTTGCAAGATATTAAACAGAAAGTTCAGGATAAGTATAGGTGAGAAATTTAACCAAAAATCCCGATATGTGTCTTTTTTTTTTTTTTTTTTTTTTTTTTTTTAAATGCACACAGTTTGCATTGTTATTTTAATTGTCTTTTATTTGTAGTTTTTAGTTTTAGTAATTTTTTTGTGCTTTTGTCCTTTTATAAAATATCTGTTTAGCTTGAATTGATTTATATTTCAGTATGACATTTAGTAATTGCACTTTCAATTTTCTAAATTCCATCTCGTATTCACATTTAACTTCAGCTTTAATTCAATTTACGGAAACGTAATAATAGATTTAGTGACTGACACATTGGATGAATTCTGAAAACAGTTGCAAATTTTATTTTAAATTACCTATAATTTCTAATAAACCTGTAGTTATTTTTTATACATATTTATATATTTATTTATATTTGTATTTTATTTATGTATTTATAAAAAAAATAAAAATAAATTGACAGCTGTGTAGAAAAACCTAATTATGAATTTCATGATTCTAAATAAATAACGCAATGACTCCAAAAGAACATTTTTGATTTTATATAATACACATCTGTATGTGTTCAATTAAATTTGCAGCCACATGAATTTTTAATGCATCTTGTCTTCATTGAAAATGCATTGACAGTTAAGTGAAATGCATCGTACTGGCTTTGAAAATATGTAAGTAATAAGTAAGATTGAACCTGGATCTTTTCATGTGCATGCTGCTTTTTCTTCTTGTCAGAGTTGGTTATCCAATTACAAACCTATTTTATCTCTCTAATATCCAGTGAAAATGCCCTTACAGAAAGCTATCTATCTTAGTTTAACTCGATAAGAAATGAGGGACATTCATTGTTGAACGGTTCCTGTGAGAAATGTGTTCAACACTGCTCACATTTCAGGACTTTCCCCTGCGTTTCTCCTCCCGTGTAGATACTGTGAGAGCCGGCGACGAGTGCTGCTGCAGCACGTTCACGAGGGCTATGAGAAAGACTTGTGGGAGTACATTGAAGACTGAGCAGAACTGCTGCGTCACCAGCTTCGGAGGGTGGTCTCCAGTCGGTCATCACCACAACCCCTCTCCATGTTGCATCCTTTTTACATGGCATCTGGATTTTTGCTGTTATTTAGAGTTTAATTTCATTTTACTGAAATAAAAAGAGAGTATTCAAATACAACTCCTACGTCAGTATTGCAGTCTGTAAGTGTTTATCGTCGAAACTGCTCAGAAATGTATTCCATTCTCCGAGCTTTCTGTGGAGATTCTTCAGTAGTCTGTTTTTATTTGATTTTGATTGTTTTTTGTGCTTTTTGTCTGAAGTTGTTTTTATAGTTGGAGTAGAGATTGGCTTGTGTTAAGCATAGCTCTACAGGTCCGAGCCATGCGGAGTGTGTTGTGTTTTGGGAATGCTTGGTTGGGTGGCTTTATGCAGAAGTGTGTATTTCCAGCTGTAAATAGCACACATGCATGGAACATGGAGGGGGAAGCATCTTTTTTTGGAAAAATATTTATGTACAGATATTCAAGAATGTGTTTAAACAACATGAGAAGAGGCCACGTGACATTCTTGCCTCTTTTTTTTTTTTTTTTTTTACGTTTTTTTTTTTTTTGCTGGAGGTTAACAACCTTTTCAGAACGTTGCACAACTGAATCAAAGGAAGGGTAAAAGTAGCCTTAATTACATGCAAATATACAAAGGATAAAAAGTAGAATTACACGAATCTCACACTGAAATATCTGGGTCATTTTTCACCCCAAAATTAAAAGGAAAAAAATAACGTATATTTTGCATAAAGAAAATTAAGCTTATTTTTTTGAACCAGTTTACATCATTTAATTAAATCCATTGAAATTTTAACAAAATTCTCATTACCAAAATGTAAAACAACTTAATTTGGGTATTATAGTAAACAATTTAGTCCCTTTTTCTATTACAAATTCCACACCATAAAAAATTCTTCAGTGTTCTCCTAAAATATTTTCTATATTCAAATCAAATTGATTTGTGTTTGAGGTGAAATATGACCTGGAAATGTTCTTTACGTGAGATTCAACCAACTGCTCTCTTTGTTAAATGCAATTCCGGATGTGGACATTTTAGGTGTTTGGTTTGAGCTAAGATCGACTGGAACATCCACTCACTCGCTTGTTTTTATGAACCATCTCATTTTAGTTGATGTTTGGCTAGACGTTTATCTCTTTTCGACAGCTGTTATAGCGAACACACTACCAGATGTTCCATGAGAGCAAACCTGAGTGACATTCACTCACTGATAACTAAAGTCTCAAATGCTTTGACCTGTTTCTTGTTTTCCTTGTTACATGTATGCACCTTTTGTAGTGTGAGAGAAGGCAGATGATATATTGAAAGCACTGTGTTGTATTTCTTTACGTAACTGCTAAGTGGTTACGAGGCTCACTGGTACTGACTATCGAGCACTATGTAGAGTAGATCGAACCGAAACACTGCATAGTCAAGCCTGGCTGTGAGGAACAAAAACTTGGCCTTTCTGTGAAACTAATAGGGCAAAAATGAACGCTGTGTTTACACTAATATCAGAAATGGCAAGAGAGATTGAGCTCAGTACAGTATGTGAACAGTTGTTGTTTTTATATATATAATTTTTCTCAGTTTTCCATTTCTGTATGTAATTTCCTAACCCAATGCATGGTAATCATTCTCAGTGCATCAAGCACCTTTGCGTCTGAACTGGGTTTGTAGGATAGCTTATAGAAGCTAATTCTAATTTCCCATTTTTTGGCCTCCGTGAAGATTGTGTTCATGTTTTATGAATCCCTTATTGGAAAAGAAAACACAAGTGAGGAACGGCAGTGTTGCCTGTGCTGACAGATGAGATTTTTCTTTCTTCACCAAAGTGTGAATATATGAATTAAAAGTGAACAGTCTCTGATTTAGAGAAATGTTCACCTACGATGGCTTTCCTGTGTTATAACCATTCTTATAAAAAAATGTCCTATTTAAATAAATCTCATTAAAAAGCATTTGTGTTTCGTTTGATGCTATCTGGAATTTTTCTCTGTCTATCAGTCTAGTCAAACTTATTTGCATATGTACTGCTCATTATATTAATTTCATTCATTTGTTCATCTTTAATTGATATAATAGCAATATATTAATGTTTATAAATATTATAAATAATAATTATCTTATTTCTATAATATAAAAGGAAAGGTTCACTGTGATTACAAGCATATAATGTATTTGCAATCATTTGTAAATGATGCTGATTAAATATTAAAATATTATTTCTAATATATAGAGTTAACTTGAGGATAGCAATAATTATTATTTATTATTATTGAATTATTTTTTGCTCGTGGTGTGAATAAGCCTTAAGTTGAATAAAAGGTTTCAATCCATGAATGTAGGCGATCATGTTAAAATGCATGGTTTCTATGAACTGATATTTCTGGGAAGGAGCAGTAGGGGGCGCGAGACGCCTCAGAAACTCCAGCCAGAGAAATAAAGGAGGGTCTTTTTTGTGTGCTTCCCCTGTCCTCTCACTGCGGATGGGTGCGGTTTCACATCAGTGCAAGATTCATAGCACATCATTTTAACAGCACGCGTGCTCGCATTTATCGTACTGCAAAGTATAAAACATTCAAGTACAGATTTTCAGATTCTTCAAAGCAACAAATACTCTATAAGGAAAAGCTAAAGTGCATCTCTCTAGAGTTTTTGTTGGTTATGGATTTAATAGTTCTCCTTGAAACAGGAACTCCTCCCTCTCCACACTCTCTATAAGTGAAGCCACATAGAATATTACTGAAATATTAACTT